>NC_056695.1:36063568-36363568 GCF_018350215.1 Panthera leo
CCTCCCTTACCTCAAGGTATCATTTCCCAAAACCCACCTTGTATTCTTCACCACTCCCATCCCAATGACCTCACTGAGTATCACAGAGCCTATGGAACAAAGCTTCTCACACAGTTGTTATCTGAAAAAAAATAAGTGAATACATTGATGAACGTTATAGAATTTTGGAATTACTGTCTTGAGGATAATATGGACAAATTTATATGAGACACAAAGTTGGTATCACATTTTGATATAGAGGCCATCATATATAGTGACTGTGGCCAAGGTGGCTGACACACTTTCCCCTTTATTAAAAATAAAATGGCTGATAATAAAAAGTTCATTAAGTATTAAACTCCACATTAACAAAGTAATAATCCAGACCCCTATGCTCCTTTAAGGACAATGTATAGTTGTTGTTTTTTCATTATGTTTCATCAGTAACTTTCACTGTTCACTGTATGTAATGGTTGGCATTGAAACAAGGGTGAAGTAGAAAATTATAAATAATTTATGATGTAGATTTATAGCATGGTGCAAACGATGTGCAACAAACAGAGGGATAGTTAATCAGGTTACTACAGTCTGAGAACAGTTGTATTAGTTAGTTTAATTATTTATGTGAGCACAGCATAGAAAATGCTATTTAATTAATTCACATTTCTGTTTCCCTGCATTTCAAAATGCCCTACACAAATGAGGTTCAGTGACCTGCATGTCCTTAGGAAATCTTAGTTCATGTAGATGTTCTCTATTAAGGTTACATTTCCTATTATGGAAACTTATGTATTTTAAAGGTCACATTTACTTAAAGCATGAGTTGAAAAGGGTGCATGAAATCAACCAAAGGGAAGTGTTATATATTTAGAAAAATATTAACATAAGAAAGTAATAGTAATTTTAAAAGACGTACACAGGTGGAAGAAATCCATTGTAGTAAGAAAGCAATCTTGCTTGCTATTGCACTGACATAAATTTAAAATATTTTTAAATGATTGTATGAGTTGCTGACAAGCATTTTGGATATAAGCAACAAAAAATATGTCAAAGAACTTTAAATTACATTCTAAGTAACAGGAAAATGGATTTAGAGCGTTTGTGCTTTTGCAGCATCAGCTGGGGCTAATAATTTTAATATAAAATGAAGCTTCTTCATGGTATAGAGAAGCAAATATTTCCAAAATACAAATGTGCAGTTAAGTTATTGTATTTTTGTTTGGCAGATCACCAATCTTGCAAACCTCATAAAAATCAAAAACATTCTCAGTATGTTTTCTATTAGCACCACTATTTGTGATCACCCAAATGATGCGAGCGAGCTTCACTAGAGGCCAGCAGGCTATATTAAAATCAATTAGGAAGCCAGGTAATAAAAAACAATAGAAAGTGTCAGGACTCAAGGGTTTTCAGGGTTGTGTTTAGATGGCTTCCTATGTTCCCTAATAAAGAGCTAGGGACTTTGTTGCATTTACTTATTATATGCCATACCCTTTGTTTGGCATTTTATTAGGGAAACCTACTATAATCCTCATAACAATTTTATGGAGTAGGTACTATTATTATTTCTATTTCACAGATAAGAGAAATGAAGTTTAGTTTGAACTCAGGTCAGGCTGATCACATAGTTATGTTCTTAGCCATATCACTACACTGGTTAATAGCCCCATATCAGCTATCAAGTCTGACAAATAAATTATTGTCTATAACACTACAAGCTTGACTTTTATTCAGACAAATAATCAAAACTTCTAGCTGTTAGGTGTTCCTTTTTGAAAAAATTTTTTTTTAATGTTTATTCATTTTTGAGAGACAGAGACAGAACATGAGCGGGGAAGGGACAGAGAGAGAGGGAGACACAGAATCCGAATCTGAAGCAGGCTTCAGGCTCTGAGCTGTCAGCACAGAGCCCGACATGGGGCTCAAACTCACGAACTGCAAGATCATGACCTGAGCTGAAGTCCGACACTCAACCGACTGAGCCACCCAGGTGCCCCTAGGTGTTCCTTACATTAATCCGATACCTAAGCCATGGAAGTTTTGAAGCTTAGTATCTTTAGTGAGCTCATAAACATGAGTGATATATTAAAGCCTTGGGATGTTAGAGTTTACATGTGTCATCTTATGCCAGCCCATAAGGGAGGTACTATTATTATTCTAGTATTGAAGACAATTAAAATAGGGGCTCCTGGGTGGCTCAGTTGGTTAAGTGTCCATTTTCGGCTCAGGTCATGATCTTGCTAAATTCGAGTCCTGCATGGGGCTTTGTGCTGACTGCTCAGAGCCTGGAGCCTGTTTCAGATTCTGTGTCATCCTCTTTCTGTGCCCCTCCCCTGCTCACACTCTGTCTCTCTCAAAAGTAAATAAGCATAAAAAAAAAATAAAACTGAGAGGTCAAATGATTTACCTAAGGTCACAAAGCAACAAAATTCAGGGCCAGCATTCATAAGCACTTTGTTATCATGGCGTCTATCTTAAACCACAGTTTTCTAGGATTTGGAAAATTTAGTAATGAAGCAAACTATATACAACACTAAATATAAGCTTAAATAAGCACTAAGCAATATTTTGACAATAATGCTTTTAATTTTCATATAGGTATAATTTTTCCAGTTGCCAGAGAACTTTGAGTACTCCAGGTAAATGGGACATAGATATCACACTGCTGGTTGTTCATGTTTCTACATAGCTACCTATTTCTTTCTAAGGAGGTTTATAGCCTTTGGGGCCCAATAAAAACTTGTACCATAGACTCCTTGGCTGAAATTTAATTTCTTTGGATTTGCCCAGGACAAAAGTGTAGCTCCTTCTCCTATGTGTATCATAGTATATACATACTCATTAATATGTCCCTTTGAGAAGCTCCTGGGTGGCTCAGTTGGTTAAACGTCTGACCTTGGCTCAGATCACGATCACAGGGTTTGTGGGTTCAAGCCCTGTGCCAGGCTCTGTGCTGACAGTTTAGAGCCTGGAGCTTGCTTAGAATTCTGCGTTTCCCTCTCTCTCTGCCCCTACCCTGCTTGTGCTTGCTCTCTCTCAAAAATAAACATTAAAAAAAAAAAAAAAAAGTATGTCCCTTTGAGGGGTACCTTGGTGGTTCAGTTGGTTGGGCTACCAACTCAGATTTGGCTCAGGTCGTGATCTCACAATTTGTGAGATCAAGCCCCAAGCTGGACTCTGTGCTGACCGTGGGGAGCCTGCAGGAGATTCTCCCTCTCCTTCTCTGTGTCTCCCCCACTTGCTTGCTCAAGCTCTCTCTCTCTCTCTCTCTCTCTCTCTCTGTCTGTCTCTCTCTCTCTCTCTCTCTGTCTCTGTCTCTGTCTCAAAATAAATAAACTTAAAAAAATGCCCCTTTGAAAATTTGGGATAATGCCTTGGGATTATTTTGTGATTTAAGAGTTGCCCATCCTAATAAACATAACGATTTTGTTATTGTTTGTTTAAGGGACAAAATGAGGTAGTAATCCTTTAAAATGCACCAATTAACTTTTCTATAGTCCTTGCTGTCTCAAAAGAACTTTTTTTTTTTTTGAATGAATAGAATTGGTTTTCAGTTTAGTCCATTAACTCTAGCCCTTGAAAACAAATCAGTCAATCTGGTAGTAGAGTATGCTATCTTTTCTCTCTTTGTGAATTCCTAAAGTGATTTTTTTTTTTCTCTCCTAACAGTTTTATGTTATTGGATTCTTTTGATGAAAAAAAGATCAGTCATATGACACAAGGGAAAGGGAGCATGGTATGCATTATTTTTCTATGTCTTATAATCTGTGGTCTGTAGGCCATATAATCCTAGAATACTTAATTGCAAGTAACAAGAACAATAATAAAAGATGATCCTCTGATTTTCAATTAAAATTGTTCTAGAGCATTCTGGAAAATCTGTAAGGTATTATATGTGCTTTCTGATGTAATTATTTTTCCAGTTTTATTTTATTAAGATAGTGACATCCCGGGGCGCCTGGTTGGCTGAGTCGGTTAAGTGTCTGACTTCAGCTCCATTCATGATCTTGGGTTTGTGAGTTTGAGCCCTGCATCGGGCTCTGTGCTGACAGCTCAGAGCCTAGAGGCTAATTCAGATTCTGTGCCTCCCCTTCTCTGCCCCTCCGATGCTCATGCTCTGTCTCTCTCTCTGTCTCTCAGTAATAAATAAAAAAAAAAGTTAAAAAAATTAAAAAACAAAGTTAGTGACATCCAGCACTGTAGAAGTTTAAAGTGTACAGCATAATGACTTGACCTACATATATTGTGCAATGATTACAATAAGTTTATTTAACATCCATCTTCTCAAATAGATAAAAAAAAATATTTTTCTTGTGATGAGAGCGCCTTTGATTTGCTCTGATACCTATCTATCTATACATTACAGCAATGTTAACTATAGTCATCATATTGTACATTATTCCATTCCTCCCTCCCCCAACCCTCCACCTGTAGTAACTGTAAATATGATATTCTATGAATCCTTTTTTAAGATTCCACATATCAATGAGATTATACAGAGTCCTCTCTGACTTATTTAACTTAGCATAATGTTCTCAAAGTTGATCCATGTTGTTTCAAGTGGTAGGACTTCATCTTTTATGGCTGAATGATGTCTCATTGGTTGGGTGGGCCGATGGTTGTATTTGGCCATTGTGGGGCTATGAATTAATTTATTTGTTCAGGTAGACCATGAGAACCAGCTCCAAGGCCAACAAGGCTTTGACTCAAGCCAATCCACACCCCTATTTTCCTAGCTAAAGAGGGCCACCGGCCTTGCTACGCAATCAGCTCTGTCATACTCTGCTCAAAAGTGTTGGGCTACACAGCTCCCAGGCATTCTGACCTTTTTTGTTTGTTTGTTTGTTTGTTTTGGTGGGACCGGGAGTCATACTCACCAGCAAGCCAGTTTATTACTCAGCTTTCCTGTCTGAATGGGGGCAGGTCAGTTTGTAGGGCCAGCAAAGCTCTTTGTTTGAGGACCCAAGTCAGGCATACCTGTACCCTACTGAGTTTCTTGGTCAGACTGCACCACTGTCTTCGTTCTGCTGGTGAACAAAAGTGCTGGTTGGGACTGCTACTTAGGTGCTGCAGGTAGGAACTCAGTCTGCCAGGATTGGAGTGCTGGTCATTTCAAGCCCCTCCTCCACTGCGCCATCAAAATCAGATTCTTAGTCCTTGAGCCCTATAGACTCCCCTACCATCCCCGTGGGGAGAGACTGGAGTGAAGGCTCCCCAAAATCAACCCACAATATTGGGGGGAGACAGACATCCACCCTGGGTTCTCTTTTCCCGCTGGAGGAACCATAAACCTATGGAGACCTCTTGGTGTGGTGCTGTGCTGGCCTGAGCGAGGGGCAACATGGTGAGCACGTAGCCCCTCCACTTTTGTAACGCTGTCTGTCTCCGTCTGTGTGGTGCATGGGCTACTTCATCATCTCTTTCGTGTTCCAGGATCCTTTCAGTGTTGTCTTGTCCATGAATAGTTGTCAGTTGTTCTCTTTGTGAGAGAGACTAAAATCAGGAATAACCTCCCTTGCAATCTTGGTGATGTCACTCTCCTCTCTGGATGTAATTCTAATGAATATCTCTTAGTTTTTATTTCCCATTGGGGTTTAAGAAGCATACCCAAATGGAATTGTGTTGAACTATAGTCACTAAGCTTAAAGGCCAAGAGAAACAGCTTTTATTAGCACATATTCCTCTTCCCTTTGTATCTTTGGAAGATCTGAAAGCTTAAGCTTTTAAAAAATTTTTTCATTTTATCATTAGTATATCTGATCCTCATCCAATGATTTTCTCATCCTGCATCCCATTTTGTCATTGAATGCTTATTTTTTTTAAGTTTTTTTAATGTTCATTTTTGAGAGAGAGAGTGAGTGAGAAAGAGAGAGAGAGAGAATGAATGAGCATGGGAGGAGCAGAGAGAGGGAGACACAGAATCTGAAGGAGGCTCCAAGGCTCTGAGCTGTCAACACAGAACCCACTGTGGGGCTCAAACTCACGAACTGTGAGATCATGACCTGCACCGAAGTTGGATGCTCAACCGACTGAGCCACCTAGGCACCCCCAATGGAATATTTACACATGATTTTCAACACTGAGATTTTACTATTTGATATATAATAACTGTATAATTTTTCAGTTTTCCTTATTTGTGGATGTTGTTCCTAAGATACATACCTTATAAACATACCAAAAGCTTTTCCAAGGGTAGGTGTTTTGTGTCATGAGATCGTAAAGGTCTGCAAGAAAATGATACTACCAACTAAGACTATATAAGCATCCAACATTTCTGTGCTGGAGGTAACTTTTGCACTTTTCTGCTTATTTTTCCAGTCTCTAATAATCTACTTATAAAATGTGGTTTGTTGTAGAGATTAGAAAGAGGAGGTTGAATGTTTAAAGCATAGGGCAAATGGAAGAAATATATCGTCCACATAAAATGTTATCAAAATTTACCCTTTTGCATTGGATTTAAGACATTTTGTCTGTTCCTCTGATTTGGTCAGTAAATTTTCCTCATGATCTGCGAGCCATAGCGGTCTCTGTATTCGCCTCATGAGCTCAGGATTCTAGGGAGTTTAGGTCTCCAAAGTACATGAGGTAATAGGAATAAGTGTGCTGAGTGGAAATAATCCTAGTAATGGCACCATTTTTTTCTTCCACTTCTGTGGCTCTCTTTAGTGACGTCTTCTCCCCACCAGTGCACACATGCACATATGGCTTTTGATACCATACTTTCTGAAAATGCTCCTGGTACTCTTCAAAACTAATACCTCTTCTAGTGGAATTTGAGGGGGCCCCTATTATGTTATTAATGGCCAGAAACAGTGACCAGGAAACAAATGCTCACCTATGTCAGTGAGAAGTTTTGCCAAGGCATCGTGTGAAAACTCTTAGGTTTACACCAAGAAAGAGTGTTGTTGACTTATGCCATTACTAGAGTCATGAAAAACTCGCTTTTTTTTTTTTTTAGATGACCAAATTGAAGCTTAGAAAATTTAAATAGTTTGCTACTGATTACATGTCTATTAGTGTCAAAAGCAGGTCTTTGTAGTTCTACTTGGGACTAAACCTAGGATCCCAAATGCCATCTATGTAGTCTGTTACCTTCTGTATTTTTAAGAATCCTCTCTAGCTTGTTGTTGCCTCACTTTCCTAATCTTCCTCCCCCCACACACCTCAATTGTAATTGAGTTGCAGACAGAACTAGATCAATAGCTCCTAGAAACTATAACCTCCACCTACCCATGTTAACAAGTTCTTTTCCTCTCATCCACAACTGCAGGCAGTGATGAATGTGTAGTTCAACTGACTCTTTTTTGTATCCTGGGCTTAAATTCATAATAGAACTGTCAGTCAATGAGACAGTATTTGGTGGTCACATTCTAAGTGAAAATTTCTTTCATGACTGCCTGTCAGTATGTCCCCAAAGATAAAGTTTTAAACTCCCGAATGCTTGGTATATGCCTTTAATTGCATAATTAGCAACCTAACTCATGGATTTCCTTAGTTATATCTTCCCCTGAAATAGCCTGATAAATATTTTTTATAACAAGAATGCTGATTCAAAATAGCCAGGCTGTATAGGAAATCACTTTCAAGAATTAGGACAGATGCTCCATTAAAACACAGTTTCTCAGCATGTAAGTTAGGCTTGCTGGGCACAGAGAAGAGGTTTTTAAGACTAAGCCCAATAAAATAGCATTTCTGAGTAACATTTACAATTTTAGGAATAAATGAAATTGTACTGTAGAGGATGTTAACTTCCCACATTCTCAAGTGTAATAGGAAGAGAGATAACTCTCTCCAAAGTTACATGAAAGAATTATGTCAGATTTGCTTTGCCCGCTAGTACATTGCACATTTTATATTTCAATTAAAAAATTTAATTAAGAAATTTCAACTGTTGTAAGCATACTTTACAACTAACATATTCTTATGACCTCTAAATAAAGCAAGTCTTTAGTACGAAGTAATGAACTTGAATATTAACAAGATTCTGATCAAAAGATATGGAAATATATTTAAATTAAAATTATGTTGACATAATGTTAATGTAAAATGGTAACTCTCATCTAGTTTGAGGCTGTTTTAATTAGTGTATTAAAATGCATTTTAACATTTCACTACTCTAAATCCATGTAAATATGAGAAATTCTGAACTTTAATTTGATACTCTTAAAAATTTTAATACATGGAATGTTAAAAATAACTTGTGATTTTTTTTTGTCATTTGTAGTACCTGGATCAAGGAGTCACTGGATGTAATATATGTGTTTTAATGTTACATATGAATTCATTTTTAGAAATTTCATCTATAATACAGCATCCTGACCGATCTCTGACCAAGATATGTCATATCTTTCCAGTGGGCTGAACTTTCTACCTGGTACTTTATTCCTTCTCCTGTCTCCTTCGTTCATTCCATCATCAATCATTAATAACCACCACTTAAAGAATTAACAGTCTGGTTCAGGAAGTGGACAATTTGATAAATAAAATTCCAGTTATCTTCCGAAGACCTTGCCCTTCCCATGACTTCCTTCTCTGAACTGACCACCACTTGCACAAGTGGTGGGCCTGACCCCTGAAACCAGGCTTTGTTAGATGAACTACCCATTACTATATAATCCTGTGGACAAGCTCCTCCCAATGTTCCAAAAGATATGCTTAATCATTTTATTGGTATGACAACATAAATAGCATCTTGATTTTATTTTCAGGTTATTAGTTTGTGGTAATTTTTATTGCCAAAACAAAAATTCAAATTATATCCTGGTATTAACATATTCATCAGCTGTGTGAAGTTTACTGATAATCTATTTCAGAAACAAAATTTGCTGTTCGAATAATTAAAAAAAATTTTTTTTTAACGTTTATTTATTTTTGAGACAGAGAGAGACAGAGCATGAACGGGGGAGGGTCAGAGAGAGGGAGACACAGAATCCGAAACAGGCTCCAGGCTCCGAGCTGTCAGCACAGAGCCCGACGCGGGGCTTGAACTCACAGACCATGAGATCATGACCTGAGCCGAAGTCGGCCACTTAAACGACTGAGCCACCCAGGCGCCCCTCGAATAATTTTTTAAACCACATGTTTCCCTCCTCTGACTTGGTGCTTACCTTAAATACTATTCCTCTTGAAGGCATCTGAATGGTTCAGTCAGTTGAGCATCAAGTCATGATCTCACAGTTAGTGAGTTTGAACCCCACATTCAGATCTTCTGTCGCCCTCTCTGTCTGCACCTTCCCTGCTTGTGCTCTCTCTCAAAAAAATACTATTCTTATTTACCAGTTTAACCCAAAATATTAGAGAAGGCCAGTTTTTTGACATAGAGGTTTCTTTTTTAATAGAAATTATACTCTTTTTCAGATAGTATTTCTTCCTAAAACACTGTTAAAAGTATTATAAAAAAAAAGTATAACTCCAAATTGCTGTGGCATGTATTCCCAAAGCATGCTATTAGAATTCAGACAGAAGTGAGTTTAGGTTTCAGACATAACATTTAACTACTAGTCGATTCTGAACCCTAGATTCCTCACCAGTAAACATGATACGCTTTCCTTACTACTTTGCTGTGAGGAATGAACCAGGTTACATGTAAAACTGTACCTACCCAGTGTCCAACCTATGTGAAAATTTCAGTAAATGAAAATGTCTTTTCTTTTTTCCTTCACAAGTGAAAGAAGAAAAGACATTTTCATTTACTGCCATTTTCTTTTCTTCTTTCACCTGGGAGTTTACTTCTAATCTGTAAATTCCTGGCACCTTATTGTCTGTGTCCTCTTGGATGCATTAGCTGACCTCTTTGCCCTCTGTTTTCTTACCTACTAAGTGAGAAATTGAATCAGTTATATTCTCAGTATCTTTATTCCGTAAAAACTCCTATTAAAACAGGGATATAAAGAATATTAACATTAGAGAAAAAGTGTAACTAATATCCTAGAATAAAAAAGTTCTGGATTTGAATATAAAAATCTGTCACAACTATGAAACTTTGGATCAGTGGTTAATTTTACGAAGCATCATGTCTTCTCCTTAATGAAACAGGGGTAATAGTATTGTCTATCTTATAAGTTTCACTTAAATATTAAATGGTATATTGTCAGGAATTAAGGGCTTTTCAATTAATACTGATTATAGTATTACACTAATACTTTAATCAGTATCATTAACCATTACCATATCACCATTACTGTTTATTACAGTATTTCAATTTTAGAAAAGAGGCTTGAGAAATAATTAAGTTTATTATAAGTTTAGTAAAATGATTATATGATATATGTATTCATGTTCTTAGGAACTGTGAGCCATTAAGGAAACGCATGTTCCCTCCTTATATTTAATCTAGGGAAGTATTTACCTAAAAAAAATTTTAACATTTGTGTTAAAAACATTTAACATTTCTTGATATTCAAAAAGAAGTTATTGAAAATCAAAAATTTCCATCCACTGGGGCGACAGCAGGGGGGGAAAGCAAACAAACAAACAACTGTTCACATAGAGCTTATAGTCCAGCATTAGGATTGGGTGATGTAATCTGTGTCAGTTAGATTTTGCCATGTAAAAAAACACTCCACAGTTAGTATTTTAAGACAATAAACAAGTATTATTTCTCATTGATTCTGTGGGTTGGCTAGGAAATTCTTCTTAGATCACCTACCACTGGCCCAGCTTGTGGTAGGTCATCTAAGATGGACTCGCACGTCTAGAATTTGGATGTACGTGGCCAATAAGGATGATTTGACCAAGGGTCTTTTGTTATACGACATACTTGTCTTAGGCTCCTCCTACTAGTGGGTGCAGGGTTCCCATAAAAAGTGAGATAGAGTGAGTCCCTTGTGCAAGAAAAAACATTAAGACTGCTTGCATCATGTTTGCAGTTGTCCTATTGGCTAAAGCAAAGAATCAGGGCAAACCCAGAGCCACTGTGGGGTAGACTACCAATCTACTACATTATCTGTTAAAATGAGATTCAAAACATGGGGTTCTTAGGAGGACTAGGAAAATGGACTAAGAGAGATAATATGAGCACAGGGGACACCTAAAAGCCCTCAGGCCAGTGGTCTGAGGTTGTATGAGAAAAACAGCTACCTTCTAAGGGAATTTAGCAATACAGAATCATCTGGGAGGAGTCAGGTTTTAGTTTGAGCAACAAGGAAAAGAAAAATTTCTAACCTGGTGAATAAGGAAAAGTTGAGGGAATAGGGAATTTTGATAAGAACTGACCATGATTTCCTGAGGGCTTTGGGACCTGAGAATGAGATCAAATTAAGAGATTAAAAGCCAATGATAAGGAGTAACCTGAGAGTTTGGGATTTATTCTGGAGATCGATATAAGAGGAATAAATGTGTAAAATAAGTTTTCACATACAGGAACCTTGCTGAGGAGATGTCAAAATGGGATATTGTGTTTGCCATAACCGGGTAAAATTATTAAAGGAATAGACAAATAGAGTGATTTCAAGTTTGCCAGGCTCTTAGTGGATCTAAACAAAGACTGTTTTTTTTTAAAGCTTATTTATTTATTTTGGGAAATAGAACATGAACCCAGAAGGCACCAACAGCATGGAGCCTGACGAGGGGCTCAATCTCACGAACTGTGATATCATGACCTGGGCCAAAACTAAGAGTTGGGACAACTAACTGACTGAGCCACTTAGGTGACCTTAGCTGAAGACTTTTCATGACCAATAACAAATGTTGAAACTACTGTGTGTAGCCCTTTAACACTGTTTTCAATCCAGAATGCTATTTTTTACTCCTTAATAAGCACAGCCACCAGAGACTCCCCACCATTCTAGAACTTCAAAGCCTACATTTTCCCCCCTTAGTGAACTATTGAGAGGATTTCTTCTTCTAGCACGTGTTCACCTGACTGATAAGTAAGAATGGCTTTGTCTTTTCATTTTTTTGGGACTCTTGTTTATTTTTGATAAGAGCGTTACAAGATGGTCACACAGCAATTGCAAGTGGTGACTTGGTGAGTGTTCCAGTTGGGGGTGGGGAAGTTATCATGGGAGTGAGGGTGGGGAGGGCATCTTTTCAGAACATGCAGACTTCCATTGAGGACGTGTGACAGTCGGAAGGGAAAGTTTAGAGCATTCAGACCTCCGGGCCTCATGCTTAACATCCAGAACACAAACTTTTTAATAAAAGATATATTTTATAGTGCTTGCTTTGGCAGCAGATATACTAACATTGGAACAATATTTAATTGGAACACTTGAAGACTGTCATGGCCCCTGTGTCAGGGTGACGTGCAAATCCGTGAAGATATTGCTTATAAAATACATGCTACTAAGGGCTATCAAAATACTCTACAGAGGTAGTTATTTTAAGTATAGACCAAGTACAAATCCGCCCAATTTATTGATATCTACATTTAGATATATATTTTTAAACATTCTTATTTTATCATCCTAGTAATATATAGATTAATCATCTATGTATATCTAAAATAATGAATTTCTTGGGGCGCCTGGGTGGCTCAATCGGTTGAGCACCGACTTTGGCTCAGGTCACGATCTCGTGGTCCGTGAGTTCGAGCCCTGCATCGGGCCCCTGTGCTGACAGCTCAGAGCCTGGAGCCTGTTTCAGAGTCTGTGTCTCCCTCTCTCTGACCCTCCCCCATTCATGCTCTGTCTCTCTCTGTCTCAAAAATAAATAAACGTTAAAAAATAAAATAAAATAAAATAATGAATTTCTTTATTTGCAGGAACTATTTATTTTTCCATATAAATAGATGATTTCCAATTTAACAGTTTTAATGTTATTTATAAGTAACTCTATAGAAGTGCCCCTGATTTTAGCAGACTAAAATTTTGGGAATAAGTTCATGTCTACCCTATCCATAAACTTCATGATTTTAAAAGTCTTTATCTTACTGCTCAGCCTTTATCTTTCCAGTTAAAGGAACACTCATTTATAGTCTGTCATTATCCAGAAGGTTCCCCATACCCTTGATCAACAGTAGAAAGGTTAAGCTTCACTTTCTAAATCAGGACCTGAAGGAACTTGATAAGAGACAGCCAAAGTCAGGGATCATTAATCACTATCATGCAAGAAAAATTGAGAAAAGTATCAAGAAATACAGCATTGTAATTTGGGACTTTTCTTCCTTTTTTTCATTGAAAATTTCAACCACATAGTTTAAGAGAATAAAATTTAAAATTTTTGAGTTACTAAGTAAGGCTTATAATAGTCTTTCAAAATAGGACAGATTTGGTATAACATTTTTTTAGTAAACTTGAGGTTAAATTAATTCTCTTTGTGCATAATAGACTCACACAAAGACTTGAAAACCTGGAATTTTCTTACATTCTTGTCTCTCCATATCCCTTTATATTTCTTCCTATCTCTATCTCCCTACTGCCAAAAAGGATGTCCTTAACTATCAAACTATATCTAATATCTGTGTGATATTTCCATACCTGTTGAGGATCTGAAAGAAAGACTCTTACAAATTCACTTTCATAATATTTTGCTTGAAGTAAATGATGGGTTTAATGAGTTCTGCAACCATACTGGGATGGGATTGTGATTGGAGAAAAAGAAGAAAGGAAAGAGTGTGTGTATATGTGCATGTATATGTATGTGTTTATGTTAGAGAAAGAGCAAGAGTGAGAGCAAAAGATATTAAAGACTTTTGAAGGATATAGCACCCATGTTGGATATATGATTTTGGAGAATTTAGAAAATTGGGAGATGGTGCACGGGAGATTGCTGATGCTATGGGTGTGGATGAGCTTATTCAAAGAAGGTGTGTGGAATGAGAATTAGAAAAATCCAGGAACAATTTTTGTTCAAATATATCAAAACAAGCTTTAAGTAGTAAGAGCTTAATTTGGACTGATACCCAGAAAATTGCTATCTGATAAATAGGAAGTCCTACGTGTTGATAGCCATTTTGTATATTTGCTTATAAGTACACACAATTTTATTAAAGAGATATTTTGAGGGACGCCTGGGTGGCGTAGTCAGTTGAGCAGCCAAGTCTTGGTTTTGGCTCAGGTCATGGTCCCAGGGGTGTGGGATCTAGCTTTGAGTACTCTGTACTGAGCATGGAGCCTGCTTAGGGTTCTCTTTCTCTTCCCCTCCACCCCTCTCCCCTGCTGCTGCTGCGCGCGCGCTCTCTCTCTCTCCGTCTGTCTCAAAACAAAATAATATAAAAGAAAAGATACATTTTTATAGCTGGTAAAGAATCAAAGAGGATCATCAACTCTTTGCAAAGGAACATCTTCTACTCTTTCTTCAACTTACTTATGGAAAAGGTCTGAAATATCCCTCATAATCTTTGCTTGTATTCCAATTGTCAATTTTAGTTTTATGTTACTTTTGAACCAATGGGATATGATTCAAATGCTTCAGACCAAGTAGGGAGTGTTCAATAATTGCTTTTTAATATTTGCCTCTCCCAGTACTCTTCCTGACTACCATTGAAGCCTAAAGCAAACATTTGTTTTTAAATTCATACATCTTAATGGCAACTGTCATCAAGTTATGTTGTATTATATAGTTAGCTGCATTATGTTGTGAATATAATAAAAATTATTTTTGTAACAATTCTGAACTTATATAATGTAAATAAATGGAAACTGAACACAGACTTAAACTGCCACACGATTACCCTGACTCTTTGCAAAATACCTTCTCTTAAGTGTAGAAAAATAACCTTGAGGCCTAAAGCTGGGGAGAAACTTCTGAAACAAGATTTTAAAAGTATAAGTTGGTAAAGCTAGAAATATGGATTTGACTACATCAAAATTAATGATACCTATTAACAAAGAATGCCATAGACAAATATGGACAGACTTTGACAGAAAGGAAAAGGACATTTTCAGTGTCTAAAACTCACAAGGTATTAATATGTACTCTATAAAAAGATCTTTTGCACATCATCAGAAAGCATGAGATTTATAAAAAATGGACAAAGTAGATGAATTAAGAGTTTAGAGGGACACCTGGGTGGCTCAGTTGGTAAGTGTTCAACTCTCCATTTTGGCTCATGTCATGATGTCCCAGCTTGTGGAATCTAGGCCCCATTGGGCTCCACTCTGACACTGCAGAGCCTGCTTGGGATTCCCTCTCTCCCTCTATCTCTGCCCTTCCCCTGCTTATGTGTGTGTGCTCTCTCTCTCTCTCTTTCTGTCTCTCTCAAAATAAATAAATATTAAAAAAAAAAGTTCAGAGACAAAGAAGACTCAATGGCTAACAAGTGTATCAAGAATTGCTTTTTCTTATTAGAGAAATGTAAGGTAAGATTAGAGAAATGCAAAATAAAAAAAGGTAAATAATATGACAAAATTACAATATGATAAACACTGGAAAGATTAATACTAAGTACTCTTGAGGTTGTGGAGAGATGGGAATTCTTTTTTTTTTTTTTTTTTTAACGTTTATTTATTTTTGAGACGGAGAGAGACAGAGCATGAATAGGGGAGGGGCAGAGAGAGAGGGAGACACAGAATCCGAAACAGGCTCCAGGCTCCGAGCTGTCAGCACAGAGCCCGACGTGGGGCTCGAACTCACGGACCGTGAGATCATGACCTGAGCCAAAGTCAGACGCTCAACCAACTGAGCCACCCAGGCACCCCAAGATGGGAATTCTTAAAGGGGAAATGTAAACTGGTGAGGCTCTGCTGAGTCAGTTTGACTGAATTTAATTAAATCATGTATTTGTATCCCCTAAAGCCCGATATTCCACTCCTGGATATTTAGCTCAGAAATGTTCTTACATAGGTCTATAAAATGGCATATATAAGATTGTTCACTGTAGGGTTATCTGTGGCAGCTGGGAGTTGGGGCATCAGTCACTACAATAGTATATTAAGCTCTGAGAATCTGCATTATTGAATACTTAGCAGCAAGGAAGCAAAAATCTATTCACAGAGCAACATAAATCTCAAAAATGTGGTTGAGTGACAGGAGCTGATAAACAGATTTATGAAACATTAACATTTATATTGGTTTATAACAATATTTCCTCTTCACCCAAACATAATATAAATTGCAGGATATACCTATATATAATTATGTATTTATATGTATAATTGATTTATAGTTGACTTTTATATTTAATATATGTGGATTCTATTGATATATGGTTGATACACAATGTTACATTAGTTTCAGATGTACAACATAGTGATTTGACAACTCTATACATTATGCTATGCTCACCACAAGTATACCTATCATCTGTCACCTTATGATACTATTTTAACCCATTGGGTATATTCCCTATGTTGTATGTTTTACAACAATCTTCTTATTTTGGTGCAGTCCCAATAGTTTAATTTTGCTTTTGTTTCTCTTGCCTGAGGAGACATATCTAGAAAAATATTTCTATAGCTAGTATCAAAGAAATTAATGACTATATTTCCTTCCAGGACTTTTATGGTTTCAGGTCTCACATTTAGGTATTTCATCCATTTTGAGTTTATTTTTGTATATGGTGTTAGAAAGTGGTCTAGTTTCATTGTTTTGCACATAGTTTCTCAGTTTTTCCAACACCATTTGAAGAGACAGTCTATGTCCCATTGCATATTCTTGCCTCCTCTGTCATAGATTAACTGATCATATAATCATGGCTTTACTTCTGGGCTTTCTATTTTGTTCCACTGATCTATGTGCATGTTTTGCCAGTACCATACTGTTTTGATTACTACAGCTTTGTAATATAACTTGAAATCTGGAATTGTGATACCTGCAGTTTTGTTTTTCTTCTTCAGAATTGCTTTTGCTATTCTGGGTCTTTTGTGGTTTCATACAGATTTTAGGATTATTTATTCTAGTTCTGTGAAAAATGCTGTTGGTATTTTGAAAGGAATTGCATTAAGTCTATAGATTGCTTTGGGTAGTATGGACATTTTACCAATATTCCTTTTTCCATTCCATGAGCATACATTTCCATTTATCTGTGTTGTCCTCAGTTTCTTTCATCAATGTTTTATAGTTTTCACAGTGTAGGTCTTTTACCTCCTTGATTAAGTTTAGTCCTAGGTAGTTTACTATTTTTGGTGTAGTTGCAAATGGGATTGCTTTCTTAATTTCTCTTTTTGTTGCTTCTTTATTAGTGCATAGAAATGCAATGGATTTCTGTACATTGATTTTGTATTCTGTGACCTTACTGAATTCATTTATCAGTTCTAGTAGTTTTTTGGTGGTCTTTAAGGTGTTCTATATATTATGTCATCTCCAAATAGTGAAAGTTTTACTTCTTCCTTACTAATTTGGATGCCCTTTATTTCTTTTCATTGTGTGATTGCTGTGGCTAGTACTTCCAGCAATATGTTGCATAAAAGTAGTGGGAGTGGACATTCTTGTGCTGTTCCTGACCTTAGGAGAAATCTTTGTTTACTTTTGAGTATATTGTTAGGTGTGGACTTTGTGTATATGACCTTTATTATCTTCAGGTATGTTCTCTCTAAACCTACTTTATTGAAGGTTTTTATCATGAATGGATATTGGACTTCATTAAGTGTATTTTCTGCATCTATTGAAATGATTATGTTTTCATTCTTATTGGTATGATCTATCACATTGATTGATTTGAGAATATTGAACCACTCTTACATCTCAGTAATAAATTCCACCTGATTGTGGTGAATGATTTTTTTTAATGTATTGTTGCATTTGTTTGCTGATATTTTGTAGAAGATTTTTGAATCTATATTCACCAGAGATATTGGCCTGTAGTTCTCTCTCTTTTTTACCGTGACGTTATCAGTTTTTGGTATTGGGGTAATGCATTGTTTGTAAATTGAATTTGGAAATTTCCCTTCCTTTTATATTTTTTGGAATAATTTGAGAAGAATAGGTCTTAACTCTTCATTAAATGCTTGGTAGAATTCCCCTGTGAAGCCATTTGGTTCTGGACTTTTGTGTGTTGTGAACTTTTTTTTCTTTTTTTTCTTTTCTTTTCTTTTCTCTTCTTTTCTTTTCCTTTCTTCTTATTACTGACTGAATTTTATTGCTGGTAATGAGTCTGTTCAAATTTTATAGTTCTTCTTGAGTAAATTTTGGAGACTATATATTTCTAGAAATTTATCCATTTCTTCTAGCTTGTCAAATTTGTTGGCATATAATTTTTAAAATCCTTTGTATTTCTGTGGTGTGATTTGTTATTTTTTCTTTCATTTCTGATTTTGAGTCCTCTTCCACTCTTTTTTGATGAGTCTGGCTAAAGGTGTATCAATTTTGTTGAGTTTTTTGAGGAACCAGCTCCTGGTTTCATTGATTTGTTCTTTTGTGAGTGTGTGTGTGTGTGTGTGTGTGTGTGTGTATTGTTTTTTGTATAGTTTCTATTCCATTTATTTCTATTCCAATTTTTATTATTTCCTTCCTTCTACTGATTTGAGGTTTTATTCTTTTTTTTTAGCTCCTTTAGTTATAAGGTTGGGTTGTTTATTTGAGATTTTTCTTGCTTCTTGAGGTAGGCCTGTATTACTATAAACCTCCCTCTTAGAACTGCTTTTGCTGCATCCCAGAGATTTTGGGCCATTGTATTTTAATTTTCATTTGTTTCCATATATTTTTTTTTATTTCCTCCTTGATTTCTTCAATGACCCATTAAATGTTTAGCAGCATGTTATTTAGCTTCCATGTATTTCTACTATACATATTTTCTTTGGTTGGTTTCTAGTTTCATAATGTTGTGGTCAGAAAAGATTTATGGAATGACTTTCATCTCTTTGAGTTTGTTGAGACTTGTTTTGTGGCCATATATGTGATCTTTTGGAGAATGTTCCATGTGCACTTGAAAAGAATCTGAATTCTGCTGTTTTAGGATGGACTGTTCTGAATCTGTTAAATTCATCTGGTCCAATATGTCATTCAAAGCCACTGTTTCCCTGTTGATTTTCTGTTTGGACGATCTGCCCATCAGTCTAAGTGTGGTGTTAAAGTCACCTATTATCATTGTATTACTATTTATTACTTCCTTTATGTTTGCTAATAACTGCTTTAAGTATCTGAATGCTTCCATATTGGGTGCTTATATATTTACAGTTGCTATATTTTCTTCTTGGGTTGTCCCCTTCATTATTATATAGTGTCCTTCTTTGTCTCTTTCCTTTGTTTTAAAGTCTCTTTTGTCCAATATAAGTATGCAACCCTTCTTTCTTTTCCCATCCATTTGTATGATAAATGCTTCTCTATCCTTTCACTTTTAATCTGTGTGTGTGTTAAGGTCTGAATTGGGTCTCTTGTAGGCAGCATATAGATGGCTCTTGTTTTTTTATACACTTTATCACCCTGTGTCTTTTGAATGGTGCATTTAGTCCATTTACATTCAAAGTAATTATTGATAGGTATGTATTGCCATTTTGTTACTTGTTTTATGGTTGTTTTTGTAATTTTTCTCCATTCCTTCTCCTGCTTTCTTCACTAATGATTAGTTGGCTTTCTTTAGTGATATACTTGGATTTTTTCCTTTTTTTGTATATTACTTGTTTTTGTTTTGTGATTCTCATTTGGTTTATATGTAAATCTTCAGTATATAGCAGTCTATATTAAGTTGATATTTGCTTAAGTTTGAACCCATTCTTTACTCCTCTCCCCCCCTTCACATTTTAGGTAGAGTATATGGTGTCGTGCTTTACATCTTTTTATTTTGTGATTGTTTGACTGAATTTTACAGATATACTTATTTTTACTGCTTTTGTGCTTCCTATGTTCCTTACTGTTGCTTATGGCCTTTCCTTTCCACACAGAGTCCCCTTTAATATTTCTTGTAGGGCTGGTTTAGTGGTCATAAATTCCTTTAACTTTTGCTTTTCTGGAAAACTCTTTATTCTATTCTGAATTATAGACTTGTTGGATAGAGTTTTCTTGGCTGCAGATTTTTTTCCTTTCAGCACTTTGAAAATTTAATGCTACTTCCTTCTGGCCTGAAATGTTTCTGTTGAAAAATCAGCTGGTAGCCTTATGGAATTTCCTTTGTATGTAACTTCTTTCTTTTCTCTTGCTGCTTTTAAAATTCTCTCTTTATCACTACTTTTTGTCATCTTAATTATTATGTTTCTTGGTGTGGACCTCTACGGATTGACTTGGTTTTGGGATCTCTGTGCCTCTTGGGTCAGGATTTTGGTTTCCTTTCCCAGATTGGGGAAGTTTTCAGCTATTATTTCTTCAAATAAATTTTCTGCCCCTTTTTATTTCTTTTCTCTTTCTGGGATATCTATGATGTGAATGTTGTTATGCCTGATCGTGTTGCTGAGTTCTCTAGTTGTATTCTCATTTTGCATAATTTTTTTTTCTCTCAGCTGATCAGATTGATTACTTTTCATTACTCTGTCCTCCAGGTAGCTGATTTGTTCTTCTGCTTAGTCTAGTCTACTATTTATTCCATCTAGTGCATTAAAAAATTTTTTTTAATGTTTATTTATTTTTTAGAGAGAGGGAGAGCTCAAGAGGGGGAGGGGCAGAGAGAGAGAGAGGGAGACACAGAATCTGAAGCAGGCTCCAGGCCCTGAGCAGTCAGCTTAGAGCCCTATGTGGGGCTTGAACCCACGATCCATGAGATTATGACCTGAGCTGAAGTTGGATGCTTAACTGACTGAGCCACCCAGGTGCCCCTCCATCTAGTTTATTTTCAATTTCACTTGATTGTGTTCTTCATCTCTGATGGATTATTTTTAATCTCATTGCTAAGGGTCTCACTGATGTCTCCCATTCTTTTCTCAAATCCAGTGAGTATCTTTATGATCATTACTTTCAATTCGTTGTCAGGCATGTTACTTATCTTCATTTTGTTTAGGTTTCTTGCTGTGATTTTGTCCTGTTCTTTCATTTGGGACATATTCCTTTGTCTCCTCATGTGTCTAACTGTGCCTGTTTCCCTGTGTTAGGAAAGATAGCTATGTCTCCTGCTCTTGAAAGTAATGGCCTTATGAAGAAGAGATCCTATAGATCCCTGTGTTCCCTGTTTGCTAGAACCTGGTGCTTCAGAGATGTGTCTTGTGTGTCATGTGTGTGCTTTGCTGTTGTGGCTCAGTCACTTTTTATCTTTTCTGCATCCAGTCATCATCAATGCCTCTCTTTTCCTGTTGTGTGCAGTACTTGGTTCCTGTGATATTATTGGGTCAGTCTGGGGCCACCTTAGGCTTGAGTTGAGTCAGACCAGGCATTTACCAGAGATGCAGTAGCACCAAACTGTCACGTACTTTCCTTGTGTTGTCCTCTGTGAATCTTTCATTGGTGGGCAGGGCCTGTAGTCTAACTGCTTGTGTTCCTCTACCTTTCTACTGGGGCCCCAGTCTGACTTGTGTGTGTGATTATCTCTCCCTCCCTCTGGGGCAGTGGTCGTTTTGGAGTGGTGCCAGCCACTGTGGGGGCTGATTGCACACTTCCAGGCCTGTAGCACTGCTCTGAATATTCTCTGGTCAAGAGATTTTTGGAGAGGATGAATCCATTGATGCACAGTGTGGGAGGCTGGGCAGTGCTACTAGCAACCTTTGCATGCCTGGTCCTGTGCAGTAGAGGCCCTGTAGCACTGGGATTGTGGTGGGCTGTCTGGAGGGGTGGATCCCTGGAAACATGTGGCAGGTGAAGGTGTGACACTGTGGCAGTGCTAGAAAACTTTGCATGCCCTTGTCCTCTGTGGGAGGGGCACTGCAGTGTCTGGACTGAGGCAGGCTGTCCAGATGGGTGGATTAGCAGAAGCACAGTGCAGTGAGTCATGTAGTGTGCTCAGACGTTAGGTAGGTACCTTGCAAACTGCTGCTTTTATGTCGTATCTCCATTGCCTGTTTGTTGTGCTGTCTCTTTAACGGAGGGGACTCCATTTTTTCTCACCCTCTCAGCTCTCCCAGAGCTGAGACTGCTGATTTTTAAAAATTCCATATTTTAAGTCCTACTGGTTGTAAGAGCTCATGAAATTTGGCCCCTCTTGTGCACAAAGTCAATGTTATGGGTAATCATCTTTCCTGTGTGTTAAGCCTGGTGTGATCATCTATTTCTCCCCCCTTGCCCTGCCAGAGGTGTTGCTCCCTCCCGTACACATTCCTACAATTCTGTTTGGTTCCTGACTCTGTTTCTGCCCTTTCTACCCTCTGCCATGTGGCCTCTTTACATTTCATTGTGGACTTTATTCTGTCAGTTTTTGGATAATTTTCTCAGGTATTTACACTTATGAGAGTGTTATCTAGTTGTATCCATGCAAGGAAGTGAGCCTAGGTTGCCCCTACTGTTACATCTTCCCTGGATGTCCTGTTCACATGATTTTCATCCTTTGTTTTGTTGATGTGGTGTATCATATTAACTGATTTGCAAATATTGAACCATCCTTGTATCCCAGAATAAAACCTACTTGATCATGTTAAATGATTCTTTTAAAGAATTGTTGAATGTCATTTGCTAATATTTTGTTGAGGATTTTTGCATCTGTGTACAACAGGAATATTGTCCTGTAGTTTCTCTTTTTGTGGTGCCTTTGTTTGGTTTTGATTTCAAGGTAATGCTGGTATAAGGATATATACTAAACATGTTATTGTGGGTGCCTGTGGGGGAGTAGCATGGGAGTGAGGTTTGGGCAAGAAAGACAAAATTACTGTGAACAAAATAAGACAAAACAGGAGAGGTATCTTTAATAGGTCTATAATATGTAATATCCTGCAAATAGAGGGATATGATGAACCCAGCATGCTTTTCAAGATCAACCAAGTGATTAATTTTAAAAAGTATTTTTCTTAATAATTGGCTAAATGTTAATAAATCATGAAAAACCTAATTACAAAATTTATTATGGGGGCACCTGGTGGGCTCAGTTAAGTGTCTGACTCGTAATTTCGTCTCAGGCTATGATCTCATAGTTGTTGAGATTGAGTCCAACATTGGGCTCTGTACTGATGGTGTGGAGCCTGCTTGGGATTCAGTCTCTCTCCAACTGTCTGTCTCTGCCTTTCCCCCTTCAAAAAACTCACAATTTATTTTTAAGTGTATCATAGTTTCTAAAGGATTTAATGAAAAGGTATAAGATTATGTATTCTAATGCTATCATTTGAATATACTTTGTTTAGAATGTGTGATCTTTCTCAAGCTTGAACAATTCATGCAGAGAAAAGTGGTTTAAATCATAGTCCATTTAAGGGAATGGATATTCAGTATTAGCAAATGTAATTCCTAACAAAGGATGAATAAAAATGACTGACCTTTAGACACATATTAAAATTTGAGTTAGCACTAAATGAACAATATAAACAAAAATGTAATAACACTCCAATCAAAAGCCAAATGAAAAACACTAACACCTGTATAATTTCTGTTGAACCCATCAGAGTGTATGATCTCTCTTTCTTTTTTTATAAAGCAATGAAGTTCATACACATTCACTTAGGACTACAATCAATATTTATTGGTAATGCTCCTATTTTGTTTCTAAAACTTCCAAGTATTCACCATAATGAGATTTTAAGTAACTGCCTAAGGCAATACAGATTTTGTCATAAATAAGAAATTAGCTACGGCAAAAAGAGCAGCATAGTAACATGTGTTGGGCAACTGTTCCAGTTTTTCTTAGCCTGAGCAGAGTGTTAGTCTCTGCCATTATCACACATTTTGCAGGCAACTTGCGAAGTTTTGTTATGATTGTGTTTTCTCTTTCTTGTAAATAAGTCTTCATATTTTCAAGTAGTTATTTTTACTTTTCTCCCTCCAAACCATCCTAATAGAGTCTCTGTAGTAGAGTATACTTTACTAAAGCCCTAAATTAACTGTTTTCCAGTATAAGTACTAGAGCTAGCTTTTCACAAGTTTTGCTAAACCCAATTTCAAGATAGTAAAGATAAACCTGCAATCTTATTGGCTGGTTCCTTATTTCATTTTTCTTCTTCACTCAAGTAAAGTATAAAGTGAAAGATGTAAGAGAGTAGTTTATATAGCCTCCAAATCCATAGTTTTTGGACCCCACATTGAACCCCCATTTGCTAGTTTTTCCTATTTTCTGCTAATAGAAATATCTTCTCAAGATTTCTCATGACTCTTCCCTTTACGAAATTTTCAAACTTTATTATTGTCCAAGCCCACAGTCCTCTTCTGGTACTCATGAGCTTATATAATTGAATCCCTGTTGCTGTGACAGAATGTTAGGTGGAAATTTCTCTGGTTTCAGAGATACTATAGTGATCCCAGGAGCCAAGGAGGAGTATAGATGCAGATCAGCTCAGCAGGCCAGGGAAATGAATTGCAGCACGGATTCTGCCATCCTCTCACGTTCATGCCAAAGCTATATGAAGGGAGGCTGCTTCTGATGGAAACAACCAAACTCAATACTATGTGCATTTCCTCTCTTCTCCCTCTCAGTGCTCCTCCTACCCTAAGCAATCTGAGAATTGCTTAAGAGAACACAGATGGAGAGCTTCAATATGTGGATTTGAAGAGTACCAGAAAATAACCCCGTATGCCTAATAGGCATGAGACTGGTTGGAGTGTGGAGAGAGAGGCACTGTGGTATAAGCTTCGCTTCCACCCATTGGAGGCAGAGTGCATTTCTCATTTTCTAGAGTTGGACTCCCAGCAAGAAAGCGGTGTTTAGATGATAAAAGAAAATCACGAGGCCCAATGGAGAGAGTCTTTGTGGAGATGCTCCCACTGAAATCCAGGGGCTAAGAAGTGGCTGTAGTCTAACACAAAAAACAAGAGCCGAAAAGGTAAAGTCAGCATTTGAGCACATGTTACAGAGTAGGAGAACTGAAGCCAGTACAACTGTACCAATCTAGGAGGATCTTTTCTACTCTTTCCTTTTTTCCTGACTCCGGCCTTGCAGTAACCAGACATGACAGAGTAAATTCAGGGGAAGTCAAGGACAAAAGGGGAAGGAAAGAAACCAAACACACTTAGAGTCCCCGATTGTAGATTCCAAAATTAAATTAGATGAAAACTGGCATAAAGGAGGCAGGCTTTTGTTTACAATGTAATGTTGAAGATTTAATATCAGACACGATTAGACTTTTTAAATTGTTTTTTAATTGTTTTTAATGTTTATTTTTTAGAGAGAGGCAGAATGTGAGTGGGGGAAGGGCAGAGAGAGAGAGGGAGACACAGAATAGGAAGCAGGCGCAGAGCCTGACACGGGGCCTGAACCCATGAACCATGAGATCATGACCTGAGCCAAAGTTGAACGGCGAACAGACTGAGCCACCTGGGTGCCTCGATTAAACTTTTATAACCTGTAAATATTTCTGTGTTAGATCGGAGATTGACTAGAACAGGTACGGAGTTTGCTTGCCCTCTCAAGAGTGAAGGAGGAACTAGGTGACACGTAAAGTTCTGTAAACATATGCCCTTTTCTGTACCTCCCCCCATGTGAGTGATCAGTAAGGGTACAGTGTTTTCTTTTTCACCCACCTTTGTCTACTGCCCCTTACTGTTTTATAAATACTTATGTGTATTATGCATATTTATGGAAAAGAGTTTGTGCACTGAGTCAAGGCTGAGGTTTCAAAATTTAAAAATTATGCTTATGTCTTTTCTCCTACTTTGGGCATTATCTTTTCTCTAAGATAGTGATTGCCACATACTAAATTGGGGGCAAAGTTCACGGAGAGCAAATGGTACAAGAAAGTGTGCGAAAAAATTACCATTGGCTAATATCTTAAAATTCTGTCAGATTTTGGCAGAGACTGTTGGCTGTCTTCCTTGAGTCCCTATACCCGTTCTCCCTTACTTAGATATTGTAAATAGAATTTTAACCTGGGAACATGGCTGCTTAGCTAACTAATACATTTTTCAGCCAAGTTGGCCATAGAATTAAGTTCTGTCAGTTGGAGGTATGTAAAATGATGAATTCTTCCATCAGGTCAAGTACTTAAAGAGTGTTCTTCCTGTCTCTCCTTCCATTTTGTGGTTTGCAAAACAGACATGGTGGCAGTCCACCTTGTGCCTTGTGGATGAAGGTGGTGAGTGTGCTTTGCCTGCAAAAGGAGCCACAGGATCTGCCCTGCAGTGCTTAAACCCAGAGTGCCACATAACAGAGCTGTGAACTTATATATTTAAGTGACTGTTATTTTGAGTATCCTGGCTAACACAGCCACCAAAAAGATGACGACTTTCCTATTAATCTTGCTAGTTGGAATATTTGGATCAATGCTTACACACTTAATTCAATTTTCAAACGATTAATATCGTATTAATCTTATACATGACTATTAATTTGATATAGATAATAGACACAATTTCAGAAAGTAACATCTTGATTCTATTATTATGTAAAGGTAGAAACATGACAAAGTGACTATTACCACCATAATTATTTCATATTGTTCTCGAAGTATTAGTTAATGCAGTAAGACAAGTAATATTTATATGAATTAAAACCTTTGGTAACAAGAAAATAATCATCTTTCAGGACGTTATGATGACCTAAATAGAAAACTCAAAGAACTAAAATGAAAATCCATTTGAAGTTAAAAAAAAAAAAAAGAGTTCACAAAGATGTTTACCATATGAATAAAAAAGTCAATAGCTTTCTATATACCAGCAGTAATCCATTTGGGAATCTAATGGAAGCAAGACTTCTTTCATGAAAGTAATAAAACTATCGAGAAGAAAATTTTAAACTATATTAAGAAATAGAAGATGAAAATAATATGAGATAGGTGATTTTGCTGAATGGGAAGACTAAGTCTTATCTACACATCAGTTCCCCCAGTTTTTAGCTATGCTTTGATTTAATTCCTCTAAAATTCCTAATGATATATTCTGGAACTTGAAAAGTGATTCTAAATTCTCTGTGTGAATAAATGAGTTTTTTCTTTTTTCCATTTGGTAAAATATTTGTGTTTTGGGTTCCAATTTAATGAACTATCTTTTCAGAATTTTGAGATGATTGTTGGATCACCTATTCAAAGCAATTAGCTTATCAGTTACTCATAACAGGTTGGATTGGCAAGGTACAAAGAGCATGCATAGGTAGAGAGTCTGTCCCAGAGCCAAGTGGAGAAGAGGTAACATTAATAATCCAAATTAAAACTGGTGTTTGTTCTTACTAATGAATTAGGGGTACACTTAAACATATCTTGGAATATGTAGCATTTTATTTTAATAACGATTATACATTATGATGTTATTAATATGTTGAAATCTGTGCTGTGTAGTCACTTATAGAGTATATCAACATATTTGTATGAATTTTATCTTGATAAGCCTGGTTAGAAGAATGGTTAGGATGAGAGAGGTTAAAATAATTGTTTTAAGTGAAACAGCTAGTCGTAATTCTTTTTTTTTTTTTTTAATTTTTTTTTAAACGTTTTTATTTATTTTTGAGACAGAGAGAGACAGAGCATGAATGGGGGAGGGGCAGAGAGAGAGGGAGACACAGAATCAGAAGCAGGCTCCAGGCTCCGAGCCATCAGCCCAGAGCCCGACGCGGGGCTCGAACTCACAGACTGTGAGATCATGACCTGAGCCGAAGTCGTACGCTTAACCGACTGAGCCACCCAGGCGCCCCTAGTCGTAATTCTTTTGAGTACTAGTCCAGTGCTCATTCTATTATCCCAAGTTTTGCATTTCCACCTTTATCTCTGAGCAATGATGTGGTCAGGGAAACACTAAAGAACATCCATGAATTGAGCATAAAGCATCTCTTCCCATCTTTGTTTTGAATCTAACCTGTAAGTCAGAGCTATTGATCTTTCCTTATCTTCCATTCCTTCAGTCTATAGTGATTGTCTATTGATTTCTCTTGCCTCTCTTTATTATTCTATGCTGGCTGCTTTTTTTCTTTTATCAATCCCACAAGTGTTGGTATTAATTGAGTTATTGGTTTTCTTCTCTTTTTATTATAGTGTTCTCCTAGAATCTTTTTACTATTATTTACCCGTGTCTTCTAAGTCAATGTATTTACCTTCAGATCCTCCTTTGGAATCCATTGAGATCATTGTCTTCTCAAAACACAGGCTTCCTCATTGCCCCTTATTTTATATATGAAAAACTTTAGCCTCAGAAAGCCTAAGCTACTTGCTCAAGATACTTAAAATAGAATGTGGCTGAATCAGCTTTTAGATCCAGACTTTTCTTTAAAGTATATTTTATTTACACTGTAATATTACAGAGTACCTGTAACCTCCTTCCTTTTTTTTCGCTCTCTCTCATTGTTCTGCAGACTTTTCTCAGTCAGAAATTATGTCTTGGTTCTTCTTTTCTTTTCTTTTCTTTCTTTCTTTCTTTCTTTTTTTTTTTTTCATTCTAACATCTAGCAAAGTGTCTGGCACATAGAAGATGGCCTCTAAAAGTTTGGACAATAAATGATCATAATAATTCCAGGGCCCATATTTTATGTCGGTAATGAAATAGTATGATTATAAAATGTAGAAGACCAATTGACTCCTTTTATATCCCACTCACTGCTAACATTATTTTGTTCCACCTGTTTTGTCCAGCCTATTCCAGCGACACACAATATTTATTTCTTTCTGGAATAAAATGAAATACAACCAGAGCTTTGGCTGCTCCAAATTACAGACGGTAATTGATCATGGACATGTTCACTAAGCTGAAGCTAGGAAATGACCTTACTGCTTAACTTGGGTGCTTTCCGTAATACAGCTGCATACAGTCACTGCAAATTAGTCGGCTACAGAAGCAACATAGCTCATGCTATGAAGGATTAACTACAGGAATCACCATAGTAGGAGAGTATTCTGCCACAGCTGTGATAGCCATTGTAGCTCTAGATTTTTACATGGTTTTGCCTGTTTTGAATCAGTGAATTCTTTAGAGAACTCAGTCTGTGTGAGGGAAAATGTAAAACAGCGCATTTGCTACAATTCACTTTTATTGCCCCAATCACACTACAGTGACCTCATTTGTCCACTCTAATTTGCTCACCTCTCCCAACATGCTTCTTGTTCTAATGTACTAAATCCTCGTACAAGTATTGTAAGCCTATAGCAATTTTCTGCAAAGTAAAATGAAGTTGAGTAACATTTCCCCACTCTTCAAAAATTGCCTATTTCCTAAAATATAATCTGATGTTAATCTGTCTCTTTGGCTTACCTGTCTCCATAATTGGAACCAATCATGCCAGATTCCTTAGCATCACTTATATTTAGTTGGTAATACCATTCAATAGATTAAAAAAATAAATAAATAAGATATTGATGGTTTCACCAACTGAAGCCAAAGTTTGAAATGATGCTTTTTGAAAAATGTAAGCATATGGCTTTATTTTTTTAAATCCCATTCATTACATAGCCTCTTTGATACATTTATTCATTTACAAACAAGACATTAAACTGAGAAATCATAATATCTACAAAGGAGGAGGAGAAGGGATGAAATCAATTCAGCAGGATTTTTTTCTTCAGAATCTTGGTCTTTGATTTCCACCTGTTGGTTGGGATATAAAAGTGGAAGAGTTAAATATAACTTATTTGATTTTAATATTTCAGAATCCCTTGGCATATGAAGTCCTCAAGCTACAAAAACATGTAAATTTTATTTTCTGAGCACACTATGCTCATCATAGTTCATAGAACTTCTCTCTTTTATCTCAATTATAAACTTCAGTAAGTGCCTTTTTCCTCTGTTTAGAATGTCACCCCTGATTTTTATAGATTTTTACTGGTCCAAATCCCAATCCCCAAAATATTTGTGTATTCATGTACATTTTTCATAAATTCTACAAGACTATGCTATTTGAGAGCAACTTTTTTTTTCCTTCTTTATATATTTACCTACTGCAGCATTCAGCAGAGGGCTTTGAAATAGCTGGTATCCTCTGTTAGCGTGAGTAGAACTAATTTGTCTTTGTCAAACAGACAAATGACAAATATCACATGTTTAATGTTGAGAAAATATGGAATTAAGTGGAATTTGTGTATAGAAGAATGATAAGCAAATCAATACAAAGACCTATTACTTTATGATTTCGACCAGTAGGAAAAGACAGGCTATGGAAATGACAAAGTTATATAAACTTCAGCTTGGATGAACTGAAAGCAAAGTGAAGGTAGTTCAAGATTGTAGATTATTGAGAATAAAATTAGGTGAGAAGAAAAGGACATCGATATCAGAAATTATTTGATATTCATTATTAATAATTCTGTGCTTCAATAATTTGTTTACTTACCCAAGGACTCAATATACTCCAAAGATACAATGTTGAGTAAGATTCAAAGCTTCCCTCAAAAGCACGTCACACTGTAGTAGAGTGAAATAATCAAGTTCAAAGATTATTTTTAAGAATCCAAATAAAGAGGAACAAAACATTCAATATACCTTCAAAATAGCATCTTTATTCTCAAACATATTCTAGGCCAGTGGAACCAATGGAGACAGTTACTAGTAGAATTATTTGCTCTAAATTTCCCTTTTCTTTTCCATGACAAGGTTCACTTGGAAAGAAAAGAGATCTGTCAAAATACTTTTGCTGCATTTCACATTAAACTGTTCTTCATAGCCATCCTGCAGTGTCCAGATGTCTGAGGGTAATAGACCTGTGTATTAGGAAACAAATCTGAGCACTTGGGGAGTCTCCAACTGAGAATTTCCCTGAAGGAAGTGCGTGTGTGGATACACTTTCTCAGTCCTATCAGGGAAGTCACAGAGCCATTTCACATTGACAGTGACAGCAGGATGGGATTCCTGTGGTGTATTCTACAAAGCATTGGGACTACTTAAAATATGTGTATGCATGCTCAAGTCAGATAGCGTGCAGACTAACAATCAAACTCGGAGGTGCCTGCAAGGAAGAGGGAGGCAATTGAATTGATGTCATTTTTTCCCTTCAAAATTGGAATAATTCTAGCTGAGATGGGAAACTGATTTTGATATGACTGTCTTTACTCCTAACAGTTTGGGGGTGGGGGGTAAAAAATTAAATGTCTTTAGTATCTATTTTATATCAGGTAATAAATACCCTAGGCACTTTTATTATGATCAACTCATTTAATACTTACATCAATCTTGGGAGATAGGTATAATTATCCCACTCTTATATATATTGAATTCAAGCTCAATTACACTGGTAACTAGAACTTAGGCTCAAACCCAGGTATATTTCAATGTAAAGTCTTCATACTTATTTATAATGTAGTCAGTTTCAATTGTGAGGAGGAATAATGAATAGAAAGTACTTAATCACTAGTTAAACCAACATGTTACAAAGATGATTGAATTCCACAAATAGGCTATATTCTTTAAACAATGTCCCAGATTTATAATTATTACAGGCTACAGAATCTTCTTTTGGGGATCCTGAATACCATCAATCATTTGTGTACTTCACAGGTAAAATTTTTCATTCAGTTATGTGTAGTCACACAGCAAAAGCTATAGAAGAATATTTGTAGGTTAGAATTAAGAATCACAAGGAAATTTCAGACCCAACAGCTAAGCAAATACTAAAGAAGATTCCTAAAGATATTTATAAAATCTTTTGCCAAGAGATTTAAAAGTAAGAGAACTAGGGAAGCATGGGTGGCTCAGTCAGTTAAGTATTGGACTCTTGATTTCAGCTCAGGTCATGATCCCATGGCATAGGATTTAGCCTGCACTGGGCTTTGTGCTGAGAACATGTAGCCTGCTTGGAATTCTCTATTTCCCTTGCTCTCTGCCCCTCCCCCACTCACACCCTCTCTCTCAAAACAAACAAACAAACAAACAAATAAATACATAAAAGTAAGATAACTAATCAAGATTTCTTGGAATGCTTTACATATAATCCATGGAGATAGTGAAGGATTATTTGATTTTTCTCTAAACCATTTTTCATTCTTATTCTCTTGAGAATTTTAGTTATTATAAGCTTCTTACTAAAATTTTTATATGCTGTATCACATTCTTAGATTCTTAACTAAATTTGATACATCAATATAAATTGTTACCATTTTGCTATAAATGTTACAAAATAGCTAGTTTAACTATTACTAAAATTATCACATTGGTAATGGACAGTCTCTCATTTTTGCATTTTTCTCCAGATTTATTGAAACATATTTGATATACAGTATTGTGTAAGTTTAGCGTGTATGGTACAATGATTTGATTTACATATATCATGAAATTTTTACCACAATAAGTCTAGTTAACATCCATCATCTCATATAGATATAAAAATATGTAAAATACACATTTTTTCCTTATAATGAAACCTCTTAGGATTTACTTTAACAACTTTCATATATCTAATAAAGTGTTAAGTACAGTCATCAAGCTGTTCATTTATCCCTAGTATGTATTTATCTTACAATTGAAGAAGGTTTATATGTTTTGACCATTTTCACTCAATTCTGCATTCCTCCATCTCCTGCTTCTGGTAACCACAACCTGATCTCTTCTATTTTTTTTTTTTGGGGGGGGGTCCATATATAAGTGGGATCATCAGTATTTATCTCACTGCTGGCATTTCACTTAACATAATGCCCTGAAGGTCCATCCATGTTGTCATAAGCGACAGGATTCCCTAGTTTTTTATGGCTGAATATTTCATTGTGTGCATATTTATGAACAAAACTTTGTTTTGTTCATTAGTGGACACTTAGGTTGTTTCCATGTCTTGCCTATTGTAAATAATGCTGCTATGATTATGTGGTGCAGATATCTTTTCAACCTAGTGTTTTTATTTCTTTCAGATATATTCACAGAAGTGGGATTGTTGGATCATATGGTTATCCTATTTTTAATTTTTTGAGGAATCACCATACTATTTTCTATAGTGGCCACACCAATTTATAATCCCAGCAGTAGTGCACAAGGGTTCCCTTTACTCTACAGTAGCACTTACTATTTCTTGTGTTTTTGATGCTTGCCATTCTAACAGACATAAGGTGATATCTCATTGTGGTTTTGATTTGCATTTCCCTAATGATTACTGATATTGAGCATCTTTTCATGTACCTGTTGGCCATTTGTATATCTTCTTTGGGAAAATGCCTATTTTTGAATAGGGTTGCTTGTTGTGGTTTTTCTATTGAATTGTAGGTGTTCTATACATATCTTAGATATTAACTCCTTATCAGATCTTTGGTATGCAAATACTTTTTCTCATTGCATAGATTATCTTTTCATTATGTTGATTGTTTCATTCTGTTGGTTTGATATAGTTTGATATAGTACTAGTTTGATATAGTACGACTTGTTTATTTTTCATTTTGTTGCATGTGCTTTAGGTGTCTCCAAGAATCCATTGCCAAGATCCATGATACGGAGATTTTTTCCTATATTTTCTTCCAGGACTTTTCTGGTTTTTAGGTCTTTATTTAAGTCTTTAATACACTTCCAGTTAATTTTTGTGAGTAGTGTAAGATAGGGGTCCAGATTTATTCTGTTACATGTGAATATCCAATTTTTCTAGAGCCATTTATTAAAGAGACTCTCTTTTACTTATTATTCTTGGCTCCTTTACCAAATATAACTTGATGATATATATTCTTGGGTTTATTTCTGGACTCTCAATTATGTTTCATTGGTCTGTGTCTGTTTTTATGACAGTACCACACTGTTTTAATTGCTATAACTTTATAATACAGCTGGATCAGAAGGTATAATACCTCCTGCTTTGTTCTTTCTCAGGATTGCTTTGGCTATATGGGCTCATTCGCAGTTTCATATAAATTTTAGGATTATTTTCTACTTCTGTAAAAAGTGCCATTAGAAAAAAATGGCATTGGATATTTGATAGGGATTGCATTGAATCTATAGATGATTTTTGGTAGTATTGACATATTAACAGTATCTTTTTTTTCAATCCATGAATATGGGATGGCCTTGAATTTATTTGTGTCTTCAGTTTCTTTCATCAGTGTCTTATAGTTGTTTTTTTTTTTAATTTTTAAAAAGTTTATTTTGAGAGACAGAGAGTGAGCGAGTGTGGGGGAGGGGCAGAGAGAGAGGGAGAGAATCCCAAGCAGGCTCTGTGCTGTCAGCACAGAGACATTTACAGGGCCAGAACCCACAAACCATGAGATCATGACCTGAGTTGAAACCAAGAGTCAGACGCTTATCCAACTGAGCCACCCATGTACCCCAGTGTCTTATAGTTTTTAAAGTGGAGATGTTTCATTTTCTTATTTAAGTTTATTCTTGTTGATGCTATTGTAAATGGGATCATTTTCTTTATTTCTTTTTTCAGATTTGTTGCTAATATATAGAAACACTAGTGATTTTTGTATGTTTTTCTATCTTGCAACTTTACTGAATTTGTTGATTATATCCAACAGTCTTTAAGGTTTTCTATATATAAAATCATGTCATCTTTAAATTGAGACAGTTTTACTTCTTTCTTTCTAATTTTAATTATTTTTTAACTCTTTAAGTTTGAGAAGAATTGGTTTTAATTGTTCATTATGTGTTTGGTAAAATTCACCAATGAAGCTGTCTGGTCTTGGGCTTTTCTTTGTTTGGAGATATCTGATGACTGATTTAATTTCCTTAATAGTAATTAGTCTGTTCAGATTTTCTTTTTAATTCTGATTCATTATTGGTAGGTTGTATGTTTCTAAGAATTTTCCAATTTCTTCTAGGTTGTCCAGGTTGTTGGCATACAGTAGCTTCTTATAATCCTTTGTTGTTCATAGTAGTCTCTTATGATCCTTTGTCCTTCTTTGGTATCAATTGTAATGTTTTTTTATTTATACTTTTGCTGATTTCAGTTTTGATTGTCTTTTTCTTGGGTGGTTTAGCTAAAAGTTTGCCACTTTTGCTTATATTTAAAAAATTAACTTTTAGTTTCATTGATATTTTCTGTTTTCCTGTTCATTATTCTTTTTATTTCTGCTATCATATTTATTATTTGTTTTCTTATAATGTCGGAACAGATTTGTTCTTCTTTTTCCTGGAAATGTAAGGTGTAGAGTTAGGTTGTTTATTTGCAACTGTTGCTTAATGTAGAGATTTATTGCTATGAACTTCCTTCTTAAAACCACTTTTGCTCTATCTTTTAATTTTGTTATGTTGTGTTACCATTTTTGTTGGTCTCAAAGATACATTTTTATTTCCCATGTATTTTCTTTTTTGATCCATAGGTTGTTCAGGAAAGTGTTAAATTTCTATGTATTCATGAATTTTCCAGTGTTCCTCTTATTTCTAATTTCATAACATTGTAGTCAGAGAAGACACTTGGTATGATGTCCGTTTTCTTGAATTTGTTAAAACTTGTTTTGTGGACTAAGATATGGTCTATCCTAGAAAATGTTCTATGTGCCCTTGAGGAAAATGTGCATTCTGTTGTTGTTGGATAGACCGTTCTGTATGTCTGTTAGACCCCTTTGGTCTACAATGTTGTTCAAATTTGTTGTTGTTTTATTGATTCTCTGCCCTAATGATATATCCATTGTTGAGAGTGGGGTATTAAAGTCCCCAACTATTATTATATTGCTGTTCAATTCTCCTTTTAGCTTTTTTTTTTTTTACTTAAAAATAATACTTTTATTTTTATAAAGTAATTTGCCTCTTGGCAAGTGTAAGAATAAAATGTTATAAAAGTTTGAATATAGGAAGTAGTTGGTTTTCATATATCAAATAATATGAAAATAGCTACATTGGATTTCATGAAAAGGAAAATTAATACCACTGGAAGATTCCTAGGGTCGCTTGACTAGCTTGACATTAAATGAGAAGTCATCAATGGCAATATTTACTTTAGAAATACATTTCCGAATCAAGCAAACTCAGATGGGTATAATTTCCCCAAAGTGAAAAAATAAATTGTGAAATAAACAGAAAATAAATGTCCTAATACCTCTTTGCATTAATAGTATATTTTCAAAAAACTTAAATAATTACAATTTATTTTACATATGAGGCATTTAAAAATCTTTTGTCAAGGAATACACAAATGGATAAATCTTAAAAAAAAAAGAAAAGAAAAAGAAAAACCAGCAAGGAGATTTGTGGTTCCTATGAAGAGGTGAATTATTCTTCCTCACATGACTTACCTCCTTTTTTATTAGAACATTGCCTGGTGGGTGCAAAAGTAACAACAAAAACAACACAAATTTTTATAAGCTCTAAATCAATTAGCTTTTGTAGAAAAAATAAAGACAAATTTATCTGAATAGAATGAGGTGTTTATTAGGTACTGGGAAAAGGCTTGAGCAGGAAAGGTGAGAGAGATTTCAAAAGGTATTAGGGAATGCCATTTTATTTTATAAGTTTTAACACTAAATGAAGGCTTGATTTGGTAATCATGATCAGTATCCATGTTTTCACTGACTTGTTTTGCAACTAGTTTTCTTTACAATTAGGCAGCAGGTTTTCTTCACTGTAAATAAGCCAGTTGGGTTACTTTCTCTGCCTCAGGAGGTGGTGATATGACTTGATTTTATGTCCAACTGGAAAATAATAATATTTAAATACAGCACTTTCCACACAGTAATAGTTAATAAATGTTAATTTGATTTGAAGATTGCACCTATTTCATGGAAAGTAATAATATTTTAACTTAAACTGTCAGTTTAATAACAGGTTGAAAAATATTTACTATAAGATCAATTGGGGAAAATACTATAATTATACATTAACTAATTCTGAGTAACAAAGTAGATATCTTGCTAATCAAGTTTTAAAAAACAATAGAATGGATTTTTTTGCAAAATACATAAATATTAAGTAAATGAAAAACATAAAAAAAACTAAATCTCTCTAACTTACAGAAGAGCCAAATTAGATTTTAACCCTTTACTCCAAATAAATATGCTAAAAATCCTAGTTGGGAAGGAAAATAAACTTTGAAAATAATCCTTCTAGACATAAAAAGTTAATGATTTTTTAAAAACCATTTTCAATTTGATTATAGGCCATAAATAATCACTTAACAAACAAAATATTTAAGATTTTTAAAGTAAATTGGGGCCCGATTTAATATCTGACAGCATATCCATTCAAGTCACAAGCATACTTTGGAATGATAGAATGACAATCCATAAATTGCTAATTATTCTTGGTTTGGAGTATGGTTGATACACAGTGTTACATTAGTTTCAATTGTATCACGTAGTGATTTGACAAATTTATACATTATGATATGTTCACCACAAATCTAGCTACCATCTGTCCTCACACACTGCAATTAAAATAACACTGACTGCATTCCTTATGCTGTGCCTTTTATTCCTGGGACTTATTCATTTTTCAACTAGAAACCTGTATATCCCTTGTGCCATCACCTATTTTGTCTAACCTCCCAACCTTCCTCCTTTTAGGCAACTATCAGTTTGTGCTGTATATTAACCATTTGCTTTTTTTTTTTTTTTTTTTTAGATTCTACTTATGAGTGAAATAGCATAGCATTTGTTTTTCTCAGTCTGATGTATTTCACTTAACATGGTCTCCTCTAGCTCCAGTGATGTTGTCTCAAATGTTACAGTGTCATCTTTTTTATTCTTCGGAGCTTCATAATATTCCATGTTATATATATCCTACATCTTCTTTATTCATTTGTCTATTGATGGACACTTGAGTTGCTTCTATACTGTGGTTATTGTGAATAATACTGCCATAAACATAAGGCTGCAAAAATCTTTTTAAATTGGTATTTTTGTTTTCTTTGGGTAAAAACCCAAATGTGGAATTGTTGGATGCTATGCTTTTTCCATTTTTAAATTTTATAAATAAAGTAAATCCCACTTGATTGTGGTGAACGGTCTTTTTTAATGTATTGTTGTATGAAGTTTGCTTATATTTTGTTCAAAATTTTTGCCTGTATTCATCAGGGATATTGCCTTTAGTTTTCTTTATTTGTGGTGTCTTTTTCTGGTTTGGCATGAAGGGAATGCTGGCCTTGTAGAATGCATTTGGAAGCTTTCCTTCCTCTTTTATTTTTGGAATAGTTTGAGGAGAATAGGTATTAATTCTTTCAGTGTTTGGCAGAATTCATCTCTGAATCCATCTGGTTCTGGACTTATTTTTTCATAGTTTTTGATTAACGATTAAACTTTGCTACTTGTAATTGGTCTGTTAAGATTTTCTATTTCTTCCTGGTTCAATTGGGAAGACTATATTTATAAGAATTTATCCATTTTTCCTAACTGGACACAGTTTGTTGGAATATTGGTTTTCATAGTATTCTCTTATAACCTTTTTTTTAAAGTATACTTATTTTGGAGGTGGAGGGAGGAAAGAGGGAGAGAGAGAATTCCAGACAGGCTCCATGCTGTCAATGCACAGGGCTCAACCTCACAAACCATGAGATCTTGACCTGAGTCAAAACCAAGAGTAGGATGCTCAACTGACTAAGCCACCTAGGCATCCCTCTTATAATTCTTCTTTCTATGGTGTCATTTGTTACTATTATTTCTTCTTCTTCCTTCTTCTCCCTCCTCCTTTCTTCTTCCCTTCCTCCTCCTCCTTTTCCTCCTCATTCCCCTTCTCTTTCCCTTCCTCCTCCTTCCCTTCCTCCTCCTCCTCCTCCCCATCCTCCCCATCCTCCTCCTCCCCATCCTCCTCCTCCCCATCCTCCTCCTCCCCATCCTCCTCCTCCTCCTCCTCTTCCTTCCCCTCCTCCTCCTCCTCCTCTTCCTTCCCCTCCTCCTCCTCCTCCTCTTCCTTCCCCTCCTCCTCCTCCTCCTCCTTCCCATCCTCCTCCGGCTCCTCCTTCAACTCCTCTTCCTTCTCCTCCTTCCCCTCCTCCTCCCCATCCTCCCCTTCCTCCTCCCCCTCCTCCCCTTCCTCCTCCCCCCTTCCCCTCTGCTTCCTCCCCTCTTCCTCCTCCTCCTCTTCCCCCTCCTCCCCCTCCCCCTCCTCCTTCCCCTTCTCCTTCTATTTCCACTCCTCATTCTTCCCCTCCTCTTTCCCCTCCTTTTTAAAATTTCCTGATTGCTTTTCTGCAGCAGTTTCCTGATTTAGCTGTCCTCTATGCCTCTGACTTACCCCTTTTCTTTCTTACACAGTACTGTCTTCCATGGTGCTACAAGGGTTATTTTCCTGTAACCATGTCTGACTCTATCTATCTACCTATGTATCTAGTCTTTCTACTTACCTACCTACCATCTATCAATCAATCATCTATCTAATCTATCTGATCTCTCTCTTTCCCTCTCTCTTTTAATTCTTATAGCTGGAAAGTTATTCTTTCTTTTGCTTCTCATTTGATTTGTTTGGTACTCTGCCTTTTTTTCTTGAGTCTGGCTAAAGTTTGTCAATTTCGTTTAACTTTACAAAGAACCAAATCTTGGTTTTATTGATTTTTTCTTTGATTTAGTTTCTATACCATTTATTTTTGCTCTGATCTTTATTATTTCCTTCCTTCTGGTCACCTTGGGCTTTGTTGGTTCTTTGTCTAGTTCCTTTAGGTATAAGGTTAGCTTGTTTATTTGAGCTCTTTCTTGGATGATAATTTTTGTGTTGGTATCTGTTTATTTGAGTAAGCAGTCTCCTCATTCAGACTTTATAGGTTCACTGTGGCAGGCAGTTCTTTACAAATCAGGTCAGTTTGGATTTGTGGCATGTTTGCTGGAACATCTTTGAGCAGGTAGGGCTTCCTATCCATTTTGTTTTTGGGCAAGGCCACTCCTCAAGCTCTGAGCTTAGGTGAAGTAGGTGCTGCTGGCTGAGAACAGTTGGTTAGGACTTCTGGCTTGGTTCCCTGACCAAACTAGGTTGTAGCCTTCATGTTTACCTGGATTCTCTGGTCAAGCTTCCTAGATGGTTGAGTTGGGTACCATACTCAGCAGTAAGTGCAGCTATGAATTAGTTTTCCCTCTCTGGAAGGGCAGCAGGAAGGGAACCAGGGACATCCAGGCTCATTGTTTGGGAACCCAAATCAAGCAAGAGTATACACTACAGTCCCTTAACAGCTGAGACCAGTAGTTTTACTCTGCAGACAAGGAAAGCCATGGACAATGCTCTCCGTATAAGTGCCACTGTAAGCAGGGCTGTTGGATGAGTTATTTAACTTCTTATGTGTTTCGGTCAGGTTCCCGGGTTGGGTATTTAGCAATGAGAAGTATTATGAATTAGCTCCCCTGCATGAGTGCAGTGGGAGAACTAGTTCCAAGGCCACTAAGTCTCTTAGTTTGTGTTCTTGACACTGTCTTTGCTCTACATATTATTAGTTCTGCCTGCTGGACTCAGCTCAAATGTTTCTGAGTTACATAGCTTATGGTTCTGGTCATGCTTTCTGGTTGGGCAGGTCAGGGACCTTCATTCACTATTGGACTTCTCTATGACTCAGCTCTCCTGCCTGGGCATGAATGAGGGCCAGCCCCAAGCTCCTGCTAAATTTTTCCAACCAGCCTTTCTAGTTAGGGGGATCAAGAGATTCACTCGAAAGTGAGTGGGACTATGAATCAACTCCCCTGCCTAGGTGTACAAGGGGAACCTCCAAGCCTGGTCCTGATTTTTCTCTGTAGGTGATCTCTCTGCCTGCCGGCCTCTGCTCAAAGCATGCAACTTCAAGGTGTTCTTGCCAGACTTCTGGTCAGACAAGGACAGGGGGCCAAACTCAGCAGTGGGCCAGGCTATAGTTCCCTGGTTAGACCCCGCCACTGACTTTGTTTTGCCGATGTGCAAAGCTGCTAGTTGTGTCTACTCCTGGACTCTGCAGGTAGAAACTCATTCTGCCCAAATCTGAGCGCTAGTTGTTGCAATTCCTTCCCCCTCTTCTCTGTTACAATCAGATTCCCAGCCCCACAGACTCCCTTGAAATCCCTAGGGAGTGAAATCAGAGTGGGGGCTCCTGAGAAGCAACCCATGATGATGGGGGGAGCTGGATGCCCCCCTGGGTTCTCTTTTCTCATCATTGAAAGCATACAGTCAGAAGAGAGATCACTGTATGGTGCTGCACAAGCCTGGGGGAAGGATAACATGGTCAGCATGTAGCTGCTCCTTTTACCCTTCTAAAAAAATTTGTCTCGGTCTAGATAGCACAGCAAGATGCTTTGGCCTTACTCCCAAGTTAAAGGATTCTTTCAGTGTTGCCTTGCTCATGAATAGTTGTCAGTAGTACTTCTTGCGAGGGGGCGTGAAGTCAGGAATGGCCAACGTAGTCATCTGTGGCATCACTCCTGCATTAATTTTAATGACAGGCAGAAACAGTGAAAGTTGATCTAAATTACAAGTGGACACATTTTTAGTGTGGGAGTATGAAACTGGTATTTTCTTTACAATTAGAGTACAACTTAATCATGGTTAGTCATTGCATTTTCTTTTTTCAGCATCAGAAGAAAACTGCTAAGGGTTCAGCAGTATTTCACTGTGCTTTGAAAGTACCTCTTGTTGAAAGTGAATTGAAAACAAAGCAACCTTTCTACATTTTCTGTAACAGTAATTTCAAAATATTTTAGAAATAAAATGAGTTTTCCAGAAAAAAAATTTCTCTCAGGTGTGATCAAATCTTTAATCCATTTTGTGTTTATTTTTATTTATGAAGTCCAATTGCATTCCTTTGCATGTGGATATCCCACTTTTCACCAATACTGTCTGTTGAAGAGCCTTCTTCCTACAGAATATTTTCTTGACACTTTTGTCAAAGATCCGTTCCTTTATTTGTATGTTTTATTTTGAGGCTTCCTGTTCTGTCCTGTTTGTCTCGGTTTTAGTACCAGTACCATACTATTCTGATTACTATAGTTATGTAATGTAGTTAGAAATTAGAAAATGTGACACCTCCACCTTTGTCCTCTTTCTCAAGGTTATTTTGACAATTCTAAATGCATTTTAGAATTTTTTTTTCTTTTTCACTGAAAAATGTCATTGGGATTTTATAGAGATTACACTGAATGTGGATCACTTTGAGTAGTATGGACATTTCAACAATATTGCTTTCCGGTCTATAAACATGATGTCTTTCCATTTATTTGTGTTTTCCTTTCTTTTGGCAATGTTTTATCCTTTTCAGTGTATGGGAATTTTACCTCATTGTTTAAGTTTATTCCTGCATATTTAAAAAAAATTAATGCTTTTATTTATATTTGAGACAGACAGAGCATGAGCAGGGGAGGGGCAGAGAGAGGGGGAGAAACAAAATCTGAAGCGGGCTCCAGGCTCTGAGCTGTCAGCACAGAGCCCGACGTGTGGCTTGAACTCATGGAATGTGAGATCATGACCTGAGCTGAAGTCGGACGCTCAGCCAACTGAGCCACCCAGGCACCACATTCCTGAGTATTTTTTATGCTGTTGTAAGGTTTTCTTAATTTTCACTTCTGATAGTTCATTGATGGTTCATACAAACACTGATTTTTGTATGTTGATTTTGTGATTTATTTTTTTTTTACCCATTGGTGTTCATGACTTTGTTGTTTAATTTCTACATGCATGTGAATTTTCCAATTTTTATTGTCACTTTTTATGCTTTGGGTAACTCTAAGGGTTTGCCCATTTTATTTACCTTTACAAAAACTTCCTGTCAAAATTGTTGATTTTCCCTATTGTTTTCCATTCTCTATGTTTGTTTGAGATCTCTTTTTTAAATATGGGTATTTATCAGTATAAATTTTCCTCTCAGTACTGCTTTTGCTGCATCATATAGGTGTTGGATAGGTGTTTTAAAATTTATGTTTGTCACGTTGAATTTTCCACTTTCCTACCTGATTTATTTATTTTTTTTACCCATTGGTGTTCATGAGTTGTTTAATTTCTACATACAAGTGAATTTTCCAATTTTTATTGTTACTTATATCTTATTTCATACCATTGTATTCAGAAAAGCTGCTTCATATTATAAATTCTTGTGATTTGGTTTGTGGTTCAATCCATGTCTATCCTGGAGAATGTTCCATGTATGCTTGGGATGAATATGCCTTCTGCTCCTGTTTGATAGAATGTCATGTATATGTCTGTTAGGTCCATTTTGTCTACAGCGTTATTCAAGTTTGCTATTTCCTTATTAATTTTCTGTGTGGATAATCTATCCATTGATGAAAGTGGGGCGTTGAAATCTTCTTTTATTATTGTACTGATATCCATTTCTTTTTTTAAAGATCTGTGAATATTTGATTTATATATGTTGGATTTGGGGTGCATATTTTATTTTTAACTATTATATTTTCCAGATGAATTGACACTTCCCTTATTATAAAATGACCTTCTTTGTCTTTTGTGACAGTTTTTTACTTTAGGCCTATTTTGTCTGATACAAGTAGAGCCAAACTTTCTCTTCTTAATTTTCCATTTGCGTGGAACATCTTTTTCCACCCCTTCAGTTTTAGTCCATTTTTTCTTTGATTTAAAGTGAGTCTTTTGTAGACAGTATATGTCTAGATCTTTTAAAAATGCATTCAGCCACTCTCTATTTTTTTATTGGCAGATTAATCAATCTATTTATAAAGTAATTATTAATAGGTGAGGACTTACTATTGACATGTTGTTGTTTTCTATTTGATTTATGGTTCTTTTGTTTATCTTTTCCTCTCGCCATCTTCCTTGTGATTTAAAAATTTGTTTGTAGTGATGTGCTTTGATTCATTTCACCTTTTCCTTTGTATATTTATTATATGCAATTTCTTTGTGGTAATATAATATAGTTAGAACATAAAACATCTGCTATCTACATAAAACATCTTAGGGGTGCCTGGGTGGCTCAGTCAGTTAAGCATCTGACTATTGATTTCGGTTCAGGTTATGAACTCACGGTTTGTGAATTCAATCTCCACATTGGGCTCTGTGCTAACAGCGCGAAACCTGTTTGGGATTTTCTGTCTCCCTCTCTCTCTGCCCCTCCCTGCTCATGCACTCTCTCTTTCTCAAAGATAAAATAAAAACATTAAAAAAAATCTTAAAGTTATGTCTGTTTTAAGCTGATAACAATTTAGCTTCAATTACGTCAAAAACTTTACATTTTTGCCAAACCCACACACTTTATGTGATAGATTTAACACTTTATGTCTTTTATATTGTGTATCAATTAACAACACTTTTTTTCTTTTCACTTTTATATTAGAGTTAAAAGTGATTTACAAATCCATTAAACTATTACAGTATTCTGCATTTGTCTCTATGTTCACCTTAACTAGTGAGTTGTATACATTCATAAACTTTCATGTTGCTTTTTAGAATCTTTTCATTTAAATGTGAGGAATTCCTCTTAGCATTTCTAGTAAAGCAATATAGTGGTAATGAATTCCCTCAGGTTTTATTTGTGTGGAAAAGCCTTTATCTCTTTTTTTATTTCTGACGTACAGTGTTGCCTCATATAGTGTTCTCAGTTGGTAGGACTTTTTCAGCATTTTTAATATATCATCCCTTTCTTTTCTGGCCTACAACTTTCCTATTGAGAAAGTGCTCAGAGTTTTATCAGGGCTCCTCTATGGAAGTGATTTTCTCTTGCTTCTTTGAAAGCTTTCTCTTTGTCTTTGGTAAAAATTTTATTATAATATATCATAGTATACTGTTGTTCTTTAGGTTCACCTGATTTGGAATCCTTTGAGTATTATGAATCTGGATATCCATTTCTCTCTTATGATTTGGAAAATTTTCAGCCTTTATTAGTTGTTTGTTTGTTTATTTAAATATTTATTCACCTATGAGAGAGAAAGAGAGACAAAGCATGGGTGGGGGAGGGGCAGAGAGAGAGGGAAACACAGAATCCGAAGTAGTGTCCAGGCTCCAGGCTGTCAATACAGAGCCCGACCTGGGGCTGGAACTCACAAACCCTGAGATCATGACCTGAGCTGAAGTTTGATGCTTAACCGACTAAGCCACCCAGGCATCCCTATTTATTTATTTTGATAGTGAGAGTATGAGAGAGAGAGAGAGAGAGAGAGAGAGAGAGAGAGAGAGAGAGAGAATGAATATATGAATATCCCATGCAGGTTCTGCACTATCAGTTTAGAGCCTGGCGCAGGGCTCAAACTCATGAACAGTGAGATCATGACCTGAGCCGAAATCAAGAGTCAGACGCTTAACCAACTGAGCCACCCAGGCATTCCAGCCCTTATCTTTAACAATAATATTTCTGCCCTGTTCTGTCTTCTACTTCTGTGACTCCCATAACGCATAATGTCTTATCCTCTGAGCCTTCCATATATTGGTTTTCATGATGGTGTCCCATAGTTCCCTTTGGACTTTCTTCATGGCTTTTTATTCTTTTTCTTTTTGTCTTCTGACTGTGTAATTTCAAATGACTGGTCTCCAGATCATTGTTTTTTTTTTCTTCTAATTGATCATTTCTCAAGTTGAATTTTTTAGTTCAATTGAATTTCTATTGAATTTCTTAGTTCAATTGTACTCAATGGGTCCAGAATTTCTCTTGTTTATCCTTTTTTTTTTCTCTTAATTTCCTTGGTTATTCTTGATTTTTGTTTGTTTGAGAGAAGGAGTGAGTGGCAGAGAGGGGCAGAAGGAGAGAGAGAGAGAATTTTAAGCAGACTCCTTGCTCAGCCCCTACATGGGGCTTGATCCCATGACCCTGGCATCATGACTTGAGCTGAAATCAAGTCATATGCTAACTAACTGAGCCACAGAGGTGCCCCTTTTTGGCCATTTTTATTGCTACTGAGGTAGCTAGGGGGGAGGGCACCTTCCTTCAACTTGCTTGTACAGCCTGGAGAAGGCACAGAACTGAGGCCACTCCTTTAAGATAGAGGGAGGAAGAAATTTGACTTAAAACCAAAACCCCTGATCTTTTAGTGCAGTTCCCAAGGGTCTGGTTTCTGTCATACCTCACAAAGAATTCTGAAAGAAGTGTTGTGGTTAGACACCAGAAAGAGCAAAAGATTACAGGTTCCTTGAAAAAAAAAAAAAAAAAAAAAAAAGACTGGGGCAGCTAGGAACCTAGGAACCTCAACCACTATAGTTGGTGAAGGTTTTCCCAGCTAAAACCAGACATAAAGACTGGACATCATATCTGTTTCTTCAAATGTGCAGACACTAGTACAAAACTTCAGGGACATGAAGAATTAGGAAAACACAACACAATTCAAAGAACAAAACATATCCCGAGCTACTGACCCAAAGAAATAAAGATTTATGAATTCCTTGAAAATATATTTAAAACAAGTATCTCTTTAAATTTCTAAGGACTGTATCTTATTTAACTTTTTTTTTTATTTTTAATTTTTTCATTTTTATTCCAGTGTAGTCAATATACTGTGTTCTATTAGTTTCAGGTGTACAATATAGTGATTAAACAATTCTATACATTACTCAGTGCTAATGATAAGTTTACTTCCTCTTTAATCCCTATCACTTATTTCACCCACCCTTCTACCCACCTCCCCTCTGGTAACCATCAGTCTGTTCTCTACACTTGAGTCTTTTTTTTGGTTCGTCTCTCTCCAAAATAATCATCTTAAGTTTAATGAATTATAAGAGAACACAGCAACAAAATCAAGAAAATGATACTTGAACAAAATGAGTACATTTTTTTGACTGTGAATGTTCATCTTATTATTTGGTAATCTTCCTAAATTCTTTTTTCCAATCAAAGGATATGTCTCTAGATACTTTTAAGTGGTTCCTTCTTCTATTTACTATATATACACTTTTCATATCCCTTATAGCAAAGCTGTTTAGTTCTGGTGTTTTATTTCAATATGGACAATGATGTGTAAGGGAATATTTTAATCTAATTTAATGTTTGTGTGTGTTATAGGGCAATTGAATTTTCTAATTTAGTTTTTTTAAATACTTTTTGAGAAATTTATTCTTTTTACCTTACTTCCTATATGTCTGTTTCTACAGTTTTTGGTTTCTGCTCACGATTTTACCTGGCAACTTGATTTTTTATTTTTAGTGATTGTTTTGTTGTTGTTCAATTGTGTTTGGTTGTTATGTTAATCTTTGTGAAATTTGCGGAAATACTTCAAAGTTTAAGAGTGTATTTTCCAAGAGATTATTTACATTCTAATTCACATCCCAAATAAATGTGAACTTGAGTTAAGAAATTTGTACAGGGAAATATTTGGTAGGACCTTGGTGTATAGACCTACTTAGACTTCAGTGGCTCCACAAATCTCAGGTTTTAGGTCTCTGTTATAACATCAGATCAAAATTTTTGTTGGTTTCTTGCTAATTTATGGCTTCTGAAGAATTTATGTTCCCATAAATCCAGACATGAATTAAAATATATTTGAAAAATTATCCAGTATTGAGAGGGAGTTGTCTGAATATTGACTCTGCAGATAATGAGTTAAGAAATAGGCTTTTTATTTCTGATAATTTACTTACCTTTTCCTTTCCCTATTTTAACTAAAATTGCCATCGATGATTGGGAGAATGGAAGAAATAGATCATAAAGGACAAAAGAAGATGATTATTCGTTTTTGATCCTCCAAAACTAAGATCCTGGGACAAGTAGATTGGACAGTTGCTTGTGGATCCAGTTCCTTTTACCCAATTTACTTACTCACCCAAGGAGAGATTAGATTTCCTACTTAGGAATAATTCTGATAGTAGTAACTAGGAACTAGTTACTGAGAAAAGACCCTGCATCTTGCCCATATACCTTGTTTAATAATTTATTTTAAGGGAGATGAAACTTCTTCAGCATAGATATCTTCTAGAATCCTGTAGGCAGAGACTGAACTATCAGACTGAGGCAACATAGTATGAAAAAAAATTGATTGCAAATGGCTATTCAGTATGTGCAGGCATATGAAAAAAATTCCATAACATGAGACAAGTTGTCATTCTGGGATATGGAACCAAATCTGACTCAGCCTTGTAGTCAAGGGTGAGGAGTACAGGCTATCATCAACCAGTGACAGGGGACCATTACAGTACAAAGATTATTCCTCAGAGTCTGACTACTTACAGCATGATCTACACCCAGACCAGTAGAAACAAGGCCAGCAACTTCTTCTGGGAGCTTGTTAGAAATGTAGAATTTTAGGCCCCAGGCCAGGTCTATTGAACCTGAATGTATATTTTAACAGGATCCCTCAGAAGTTGACAGCATGAAGCAATGAAGACAACTGAAAGAACATATGAAATGTAATACATGCCAGAACATGATGTCAGATGACTTTAAAGTACTAGACAACTTTTCTTTCTCTGTTATTACTGATTGGCAGTATATGAACTTTCTGAGTAACTGAGGAAAGTAGAGAGAGTGACCCTCTAATTGACAGAACCCCAAATTCACAGGCTTATCCTAAGATTAACTGTCTACCTCCAGATAAATTTGGTCTTAGAATATTCGAGAAAATTGAAACAAGTTTTCTTTTTTGGCAGTAGGAAAATTCCATAGCCTGAAAAGTGTTTCTGCCATGTATGCTTTGTTTCTCCCACTAATGTGTCATTTAAATTTTTGAAGGCAAAGATTATGTTTCCTAATTTTGAAATCATTTCCAGTACTCTCCCCAGCATGTTCCAAAAAGGATGTGCTTAATGAATGTGTATAAATAAATATATCTTGTTTACACATTTTATTTATAGACAACTATAAATCATGGCAAATAATAGTACAGTTTACAAACTTTTAAAACAATTATCCTTCAGGGGCGCCTGGGTGGCTCAGTCGGTTAAGCGTCTGACGTCAGCTCAGGTCATGATCTTGCGGTTTGTGAGTTTGAGCCCCGCATCAGGCTCTGTGCTGACAGCTCAGAACCTGGAGCCTGCTTCCAATTCTGTGTCTCCTTCTCTCTCTGCCCCTCCCCTGTTCACTCTCTGTCTCTCAATAATAAATAAATGTTAATTTTTTTTAAAAAGGTAAAATAATTATCCTTTACATTTAATATTTCAGGAGACTAACTGGGCAATTCTCTTCAATTGGATTGGAAATGGAAGTCCATGGATGAAGGGAAACACTTTTGTGCCAAACCTTTCATTCATATGCACTAATTACTGAACATCTAATCTGTTTTACAAAGGAGGAATATTGATATTAGTGTCTGAATCAGGCTGACTTTTTCCACAACCAATGTTTTCTTAAAGTTTTTATGTGTGTGACTTCAATGAGAACAGTCAGCTTCTCTGCAGAAAAATCAGACATTCTGAGATGGTTATTTCTCACCACTTATTTTTTCCTTTCTTCAGCTTTAAGTTTTAATGTTAAATACTATAGCTGAGGGGAGTGTCAAGTAACTACTCTAAACATCAGGTGAGAAGAGCACTTCACTGATTTCTGATTAAAAAAATCTTACACTATTTTTAAAAAGCAAGAAGTTAGGTAAATAGTATTTTCAAGGTATAGAGTAAAACCTATCATAATTTCAATTCTGTTTTTTCCACATGGCATTTCTCTCTGAAGAGAGGGAAGTAATTTCTTTAGCACTAACTACTATTCCATCCTTCCTTTGTTTGTACATAATTGATTTAAATGTCTATGATTTTGCTCATCTTAACAACTGCACCATTATAAACATAGGCTTACCTGTGTTGCTTTGTTATACAGTCAAGCGATAGCTGTGGTCAGTTTTATAAAATCACATTTTCAAAATGTAGCCTTGTTACTCAACAGGACAAAATAAATAGCTCTCTAGAGTAAACCATGACTAGTGAAAACATCTGTGCAGATTAGAGCAAGATGGTTTATTAACAGTTTTGGCTAAAGCTTTTTAAATTTAAAATTTTATTTACATAGTATTTTGGGGGAAGGGCATGATAAAAACAAAATCTTTGAATTTTAAAAGGATTTATTTGGGGCAAGGAATGGTACCATGATAAAATATTATATCTTTGCAATAGAATTGGTGACAATAGTTTAAATTATAAATTTGCAAAGGACACATAACATTCCTTGAAATATGATTATAAATCTCTTTATATACATATACGCCCCAAACAGGGAAATTTGGTTAGCAGAAACCATGTGTCCAGAAATAATTAAGCATCGCATATATGTCTAAGGGTGAATGCAGTTAATGTTCATCATACTCCACCATGACATTATTTCCTATTATAGTAAAATATTATGTATTGTACTGTGCCAACTTAATTATTTTCCCCAGATAAAAATGTGGCTAAGTTACAAGACAAAAGTTTATGTAACTACAGATTAACAGATTTCTTTTATCTCAGAAATTTGTCTAACTACAGAGTAACAGATTTCTCTTATCTCAGAGGTAGAATTATGAAGTCTTTAGTCACTTAAGCAACAAGATAACTGGTGTTCCCGAAATGATGCTGGTTGGATTAGAAAATTGATGACACATTTCAGCTACTGCTTCAGAACTGTTTATTTTTAATGACATATTTATTATGGGGATGTGAACACTTTTCTCTACCCTGTCCCATCCTAACTTTATTCCATTAGAGCAGCTCTCTTCTTTTTAATAGACTGGGATACCAAATGACATTTTAATCTTTTTTTTTTTAACCACTTTATTGAGTTATGATTGACATAGAAAAACTGAACATATATAATATATGCAACTTGATTAGTTTGGAGATAAATATACATCTGTGACACCATCAGTATATTCTATACTATTAATATATCCATAATGTCTAAAAGTTTCTTCCCACCTTCATTTTATTATTAATTTGTGATAATATACAACATATGATCTACATTCTTGGCAATTTTTTAATGGTTTTTAAATTTATTTATATATTTTGAGAAAGAGCACATGTGGGGGAAGGGCAGCTAGAGAGGGAGAGAGAGAATCCCAAGCAGGCTCTGCACTACCAGTACAGAGCCTGATATGGGGCTCGAACCCCCATGCCATGAGATCATGACCTGAACCTAAACCAAGAGTTGGATGCTTAACCAGCTGAGCTACCCAGGAGCCCTAGCAAATTTTTAAGTATACAATTCAGTATTAACAATTGATTAAAAAAAAGTTAGGGAGCCAAATCATAGGAGACTCTTAAAAACTGAGAATAAACTGAGGGTTGATGGGGGGTGGGAGGGAAGGGAGGGTGGGTGAAGGGCATTGTGGAGGGCACCTGTTGGGATGAGCACTGGGTGTTATATGGAAACCAATTTGACAATAAATTTCATATTAAAAAAAAACCAACTGATACTATGCTATACAGTAAATCTCTTGGACTTACTTATATGAATGACTAAAACTTTGTACTCTTTGACAAATACCTCCCACTTTCACTCTTCTCCCAGCTCCTGGCAACTACATTTACTTTCTGCTTCTATTTAAGTATTTTAGATTGCTCAGATAAGTGGCACCATGTAGTATTTGTCCCTATGTGTCTGGTTTATTTCATTTAGCATAATGTCCCCCATTTAATCCATGTTGTTGCAAATGGAAGCATTTCCATTTATTAAGGCTGAATAGTATTCAATTTTGTGCAAATACCACATTTTCTTTATCCATTTGTCTTCCACGGATATTTAGGTTATATCATTGTCTTGGCTATTGTGAATAATGCTGCAATGAACATAGGAATACAAACATGTTTTCAAGAACCTGATTTAAATTATATTGGGTAGATCCCTTGAATTAGGATGCTGAGTAACTTAGCAGCTCTATTGTAATTTTTAGAGAAAACTTCATACTATTCTCCATAGTGGCTATACTAACTTAGATTACCATAACAAAGTTACAAGCGTTCCCTTCTCTCCATATCCTTGCCAACACTTTTTATATATTTATTTATTGAGAACAACTATCCTATTAGGTGTGAGGTGATCTCACTGTGGTTTTGATTTGCATTTCCCTAACGATTAGTAATATTGAGCACCTTTTCATATATTTGGTCATTCCTTTATCTTCCATGTAACAATACATATTCATATCCTTTGCTTTTTTTTTAATTGGGTTGTTTTGTTGCCATTGAGTTGTAGGTGTTCACTATATTTTGGGATTATTCTTATCAGATATATGGTTTGCAAATACTTTCTCCTGTTCTGCATGTTGCCTTTTCATTTGTTGATTTTTTTTTTCTTTCCTGTGTGAGAGTGTTGAGTTTGATGTAGTCCTACTTGTCTTTTTTTGCCTGTGTTTTTGGTGTCATATCCAAGAAAGTTTTTCCCACACAAATATCAGTATTTCCCTATGCTTTCTTTTAGGAGTAAAACTGTTAGAACTAATAAATAAATTCAGTGAAGTTTCAGGATAAAAATAATTAATAGTTTCATTTCAATACACTGACAATAAACTATTTGAAATGAAAAATTTTTTTAAATCTCATTTTGGGGGCTTCTGGGTGGCTCATTTGGTTTGGCCCCTGACTCTTGATTTTGGCTCAGGTCAGCGTCACATGGTCGTGAGATTGAACCCCATGTTGGACTCCAGACTGAGTGTGGATCCTGCTTCGGATTCTTTCTCTCCCTCTTTTTCTCACCCTCCCCTGCCTACTTGTGCACGCTCTGTCTCAAAATAAATAAATAAACATTTTTTTAAAGTCTCATTTTCAATAGTACAAAAAGAATAAAATACAAACTTAGCCAAGGACATAAAAGATTTGTATACTGGAAACTACAAACTACTGATATAAGAATTTAAACTTGACTGAAAAGAGTTCCTATAATGAAATCAATGCATTTATGGGTCAAGGGATCTTTGACAAGGGTGCTAAGAATGCACAATAGGAAAAAATAGTCTTGAACATCTAGTTTTGGGAGCATTGGATGTCCATCTGGTTTTGGATCCCAATCTTACATCATACACGAAAATAAACTCAAAATGGAATAAAGGCTTAAATGTAAGCCCTGAAACTATAAAGCTCCTACAAGAAATGATAGCAGAAAATTTTTATGACGTTCGATGATTTCTTGGATATGGCACCAGAAGCACAGGCAACAAAAGTAAAAACAGACAAGTGGGACTACATCAAACCAAAAATATTCTGCACAGCAAAAGGAGACAATTAACAAAATGAAAGGGCAAACCAAATAGAAGACATTTGCAGACCATATATTTGATGTCATTAATAATCCCGAATATATAAGGAACAGCTATAACTCACTAGCAAAAACAAAAACAAACAAAAATAAAAGAAAATCCTTGATTAAAAATTGGGCAAAAGACTTCTACAGACATTTCTTTGAAGAAGACATGTAATGACCAACAGGTATATGCTCAGCATTACTAATCATTAGGGAAATGCAAATAAAGTCTATGATGAGATACCATTTCACACTCATCAGATTAGCTGTGATAAAAACAAAAAATAACAATTGCAGAGAAATTTTAATCCTATGCATTGCTGATAGCAATGTAAAATGGTACAGCCACTGAAAAAATGGATGGATAGTACTCAGATAAATAAAGGTAGAATTGCCATTTAATTCAGCAATTGTACTTCTGGGTATACGTACAACAGAACTGAGAGCAGAGACTTCAACAGATATTTGTGTATCATTACGCAAAGCAGCATTCTTTATAATAGTCATACAGTAGAAATAACCCCAATGTTCATCAGTGGATAAGTGGAAAAACAAAATGCAGAACATACGTACCATTGAATATTATTTAGCTTTAAAAGAAATGAAAAATTCTGACCCATGCCACAACACGTATGAACTGTTGTATGTTGTATGTATGTCGTGTGTTCATACAATTATGTATGAACATAATGAAGGCATTATGTGAAGTGAAATAAGCCGGACACAAAAAGATGAATACTGTTATGGCATCACTTAGATGAGGCACATAGAGTAGTCAGATGTACAGAAATCCAGAGTAGAATGGTGGTTGTCAGGGATAGGGATGAGTAGATGGGAGTTATTGCTTAATCAGATGAGTTTCAGTTTGGGAAGGCAAAGAAGTTCTGGAGACTAATAGGTAGTTTCACAGTAATGTCAGTGGACTCAATGGCACTGAACTGTATACCTGAAATTTGTTAATTAAATTTATGTTATATATATTTTATTAAAATTAAAATAAGTTTTTATAGGCATTGTTGCATAGATAAGATTTAGTGTGGGCAAGATACTATTTTGATGTTTCTATAGATTCTTCAAAATATAGGAAAAAATAATAACTTCCCCAGGTAAATTGGAACAATTAATGTTAGGCATTGCATGACGACGAAGAAATAAAAACTGGGTTGGTTTAGAGATTCTTCCTTGCTTGCTATATGATGAATGACGTGGGCCTGCCTGAGGATCCTTTAATTTTCATTCAGTGCCTGATTCAGGTAGATTTGTTCATGACAGAAATTGTTCTTGGGAGATAGAAAGCCACACTACTGGAGGAAACCTAAATTTTCTCAGCGCTCCTTTCAGTGTGAATAGAAAGGAGGTCATTTTAACTTTAATTTTCAAATTCCGTTGACCTGGAACTCCTTCCTTATATAGGACTGTAGACTCCTGCAGAGATACTAAAAGTATTTCTGAGAGTCTCTAACACTCGATCCTATATAATTCTATTGCCCAGCTTAATACTGATTTCTTGCCAGGGCCTGCATTGCTGTGTTTACTGAGATACATGAGCCCAGTTGGTAACTCACCACTGTTCCTGTGAGTACAGAAAGACAATTAACAGAATATTTATATCTGTGAAGGGCTATCTGGTAGGAAGTGTTGCAAAGTGTGGGGAATATTAAAAGCAGCACTTTCTTTTTGTGTTGTCAGACTGGGGACAAGACATCATACAACCATCATTGTTCCCTGTTCTTTTGTTTGTGTTATATTTTCCTTAATCTGTATTCCCTTATGAAATTTCACAAATGTTCTTCTAACATGTGTTCTCAACACTCTGAAAATTCCCATGTTTGTACCTTGGCTACTAAACCCCTGTGTCTATCTATACAAAGACAAAGCTTATATATACATATATATGTATATATATATGTGTATATATATATGTATATACAAAGCTTATATATATATAAGCTTTTTGATATAATCAGACTCTGAATATCAGTTTATTTTCAGTTGGGGCCCTGTTAAATATTCTGGGCCTTAAAAAAAAGGAATTGCTGAAATAAAGTTATATAATCAATGTAGAACATTACCTACAATACATATCAACAGACCACCATAGTATCAAGTAATAATCTGAGTCTTGGTTAAAATATCCCAAACATTCTGAATGTTAAAACCACGGAAATGGAACAAAGTCTATTTGCAAATAAATATTCCAAAAAGAAAAATTAAAACATGTATTTGGAATATTAAAATATTCCTTTACCCTCTTTTATTTGCATATTTAAACATTTAGGCTGAAAACAAAGTAGATATTCCGTATTTGCTACCAAATGTGTGACAAGAAGGCAAATTTATTCTATAATCCTCATTTGAAGAGGAAGTCTTTGCTTAATCCATCAACTTTTCACATCTCTAGTTATCTCATAGAGAAGAAACGAATGAGAAAACAGTGTGAACATCCAGTTACGCTTTTTGTAAAGATTTTTTTCTCTACCTTGCTTACTCTATACAAAAGAAGAAAGAAATGATCAAATGTTTGAAGTGTGACCTCTGGTGAAAGCTTCCTGGAGAGGATTTTGTGAACACTGGTTTTATGCTGTTAAGGCAGCAGTAGTTACTGTGAACTCTCTGGTCTCTCATTATCTCTCCTCTATTCCATCTAATGAACTAAAGGGTATTAGGTTGAGGTCAAGCTGTGGTTGCTGGGAGTTCAGAGTTCTGTTAGACTCTGGACAGCCAGTGGTCAGTCTTCTTTTTTGTGCCATTAATCAAAGATTAAATGGAAGAACCACTTTATTTTGTCCTTCCAAAATATTTCATAGGTATTCTGTTATCCTCTGTTCTTCTGTCATTTATTTTCAGCAACTTACCAACATTCTACCCAGTTTATATTGTAAGATATCAAAACAAAACCAAAATTATTGTAAGGGAGAAAAGAACTTTTTAAAATTAGATTGATTTAGGTAGAAATATTTAGGAATAGCCTGATAAAGTTACATTTACATCTGTGTACTGCAGAAATAATAGCTTGGGGGGACTTTATGTAAAAATTTGGGTTATTAAGAAAATTGCTATCTGTTCTTTAATCATTTAATAATTCAGATAGAAGCCATGTATCCATGTAATTGTTAATGTGGACTGCAAAATAAACACAAATGTTCGTTTCTGTGTCCCATTCAGATTTTGTGACTGGTAAATACTGCCCCCACCATATTGATTGTGCAGTGATCCACATCAGTCAATAAAGTTACAGCTGTAAGCTACGTGCACAGTACAAAGCACAGAAGAAGCACTCAATAAATAGTGATTGATTGATTTGTAAATTGCATGGTTTGCTTTTATTTGTGAGATATAAAAATGCATGTAGATAATTAGCCTAGAGCTATTTTGATAATTGTGTATCAGTGGACTTGCTTCAGAATTTCCATATTTATAAATCCAGATATAAATATCATGGCATTTTTATTCAACCTCTTAGAACAATTGACCATGCACATAGATTCCAGCATAATACATTTCTATTGCATTTCTGTTTCTTACTAAAATCAGAGAAGACTAAAAACCCGACTAGAATTTTTAAGTGAAATATTGTATGTTAATGTAGCAAAAGAAAAATGGAAGAATCCAAAGCAAATCAATTTTAAACATTTCTACCTAAAAATGCTTATAATATTTGATATCCTAAAAATAAGAGAAAGTTGCTAGGTTGCTTGGTTGCACAAAATAGAACATAATATAGAAAGCGTCACAAGCTGAGCCACCTTCGGGAAAGGCGATAAACATGTGAGCTGGATATATGATATTCAAGAATGTTGGTAAAAATGCTGGCATGGGGAGTGCATACCTCAAGTAAAAGTGCTCAAATAACAAATGAAAAGCAAAACAACTGACAAAAATCAACATAATGGCTAACACAGTAAAAGGCTTTTAGGTTGCCTTCTGTATGCTAGCATCCAGATTAAGACCATTGATTTCAGTTGCTAAAATGTTGCCTTAGAAATAATTTTTAATTGTGTTGTAAATATCACACGAATTAGGTTTTGATGTCTTTAGTCCAGTGCAGTTTATTTACTATTGTATTTCCCTAGCTGCTTAGTGAGGAGCAGCACAGTAGTTGCTCATTAATTGACCATTCTATGAATACAATTATTACATATAATCATAACCCTAGCTCCATGGTTGATTTTTAGACCATCGGTTTGGGAGGCTAATAATTACACCCCTTCTTGTAGCATTAAAATAGATTTTCCACAACACACAAAAAAATACACTGGGCTGACATTGTCCTCTTAGGTTTTCAAAAGAGTAGGGTACTCAGCTGGAGTAATCCCCTGTGGGGAGAATTTCCTGTCTCTGAGAAGTAAGAGTGATGTCACTGACAGTGGTGGAGTAGGAAATTACAAAGATCCATCCCTCCACCGAGTCAGCCATTAATCTGGCAAAAAAAATTGTTCAAATCAACATTTCAGACCTCCAGAATCATATTTAAAAAAAAAAAAAACTAACAAAAACCAAGGGAGTGTTTGGAGAAGAAAAAGTCTGCTAAATTTTAGCACTAAAAGAAATTTCTGTCAAGTCACTGGCTGACCATTTAGATAATGGAACAGAAATGTCAATAATAACATGAAACAAGGAATAAATAATAACTTGAAAAAGTCAATAAACAAATGGATAACTGCAGTATTAAGAACAAAACACATTATTAACTCTATTGGTTTTTTCTTTTGCTATTGAAAAACATGTACAGGGGCACCTGAGGGACTCAGTTGGTTAAGCGTTGGACTCTTGATTTTTGCTCAGGTCATGATCTCATGGTTCGTGGGATAGAGCCCTGCATTGAGCTCTATGCTGACAGTGCAGAGTCTGCTTGGGATTCTCTCTCTCTCTCTCTCTCTCTCTCTCTCTCTCTCTCTCTTTCTGCCCCCACCCATGCACACACACTCTCTCTCTCTCTCTCAAACTAAAAAAAATGTACAGTATTTTGCATTCAAGAAAAAGTCCTTTCACAACTAAAGGTATGTTGCATCTTTTTCTTTTCATTTATCACCTTTGCTAACATAACATTCCTCAGTTGCAAAGATTCCCTGTACGTGAGCTGTCATCTTCATAGATGAGTCTAATTCTATGTAACAAAAAAGACAAAAAAAAATAGATTTTTCTTGTTCCTTGAAGTAAGTCTGTATTACCATAAACTTGTCTCTTAGAACATCTTTGCTGGATTGCAAAGATTTCCAACCATTGTGTTTTCAGTTTCATTTGTCTCCATGTGATTGATTTGTTCGACCCATTCATTGTTTAGTAGTATATTATTTAGCCTGCATGTATTTGTGTCACTTCTGGATTTTTTTTTTTTTGTTTGATTTTGAGTTTCATACCAATTGGTCAGAAAAGATGCATGATATGATTTCAGTTTTCTTGAATGTATGGAGATTTATTTTGTTACCTAACAGGTAATCTATTCTGGACAGTGTTCCAGGTGCACTTGAAAACAATGTATGTCTTGCTGGTTTTGGGTGGAATGTTTGGAATATATATATATATATATATATATATATATATATATATATATATATATATATTAGGTCCATTTGGCCCATTGTGTCATTCAAAACCACTGTATTTTTGTTGATTTTCTGTCTGGATGAACTCTCCATTGATGTAAGTGGGTTACTAAAGTTCCCCACTATTATATTACTGTTAGTTTTTTCCTTTATGTTTGTTAATAGTTGTTTTGTATATATAGGTGCTTCCAAGTTGAGTGCATAGATATGTTACATTCTCTTATTGGATTATTCCCTTTATCATTATATAGTGTCTTTGTCTCTTGTTACAGTCTCTGTTTTAAAGTCATTTTTCTGCTATAAGTATTGCTACTGCAGCTTTCTTTTTGCTTCCATTTGCCTGGTGAATGTTTTTCCATCCCTTCACTTTCAATCTGTATATGTCTTTAGTCTCAAGTGAGTCTCTTATAGGCAGCATGTAGATAGGTTTTCTTTTTCATTCATTTAGTCACCCTCGGTTTTTGATTGGAATGTTAGTTCATTTACTTTCAAAGTAATTATTGATAGGTATGTACTTATTGCCATTTTGTTGTGTTTTGGTTGTTTTTGTAGTTCTCTTTTCCTTTTATTCTTGCTCTCTTCTCTTGGTGAATGATGACTTTCTTTAATGTTATGCTTATATATTTTTATCTTTCCTTTTTGTGTATCTGCTATAATTTTTGATCTATGGTTACATTAGGTCCATATATAACATGTTATGCATATAGCAGTCTATATTAAGTTGATGGTTGCTTAAGTTTTAATCCATTCTAAAAGCACTAAATTTTTACTCCAATCCCCCCCCCCAACACTGGCCATGTTTTATGTATATGATGTCATACTTCACATCCTTATATTTGGGGTATCCTTGACTGATTTTTATAGATGTAACTTTTTTTACTGCTTTTGTGCTTTAACCTCCATACTGGTTTTATAAGTGATTAATCCACTTTTATTACATTTGTATTTACCTGTGAAAGTATTTCCTTTCAGAATTTTCTTACTCCCAGTTATAGCTTTTTCTTTCCAGTCAAAGAATTAATTATAACATTTCTTGTTAGGTTAGTTGTGATGAACTCCAACTTTGGTTTGGGAAACTCTTCATCTCTTTTTTTATTCTGAATGATAACTTTGCTGGGTAGAGCATTCCTGGTATCCAGTTTCTTCCTTTCAGTATTTGGAATATATTATGCCACTCCCTCTGTCCTGCAAAATCTGCTGAAAAATTAGCTGATAACCTTATGGGGTTTCCCTTGTATGTAGCTGTTTTTTCTTTCAGCCATTTCCCCCCCCCCCATTCTATTTATTCTAATATTTCACTATCCCCCCCCCTTTTTAATTATTATGTGTCTTGGTGTAGACCTCATTGGGTTGATTTTTTACAGGGTTTTCTGTGCTTCTCAGATATGGATATCTGTTTTCTTCTCCAGATTAAGGAAGTTTCCAACGATTATTTCTTCAAAGAAATTTTTTTGCACCCTTCTCTTCTTCTGGGATCCCTATAATGCAAATGTTGTTATACTTGATGTTACTGTATTCCTTTAACCTGTTCCCATTTTTATTATTCTTTTTTCATTTTTTGTTCATCTTGGTTGCTTTCCATTACTCTTTCAGCTCATTGATCTGTTCTTTTGCTTCCTCTAATATGCTATTAATTCTCTCCAGTGTATTTTTTATTTCAGTTGAGTTCTTTATATCCGACTGGTTCTTTTTTATATTTTCTATCTCTTTGTTGAGGTCTCACTGAGATCATTCACTCTTCTCAAGTTCAGAATCCTTATGCCCATTACTTTGAATTATCAGGCATAATGTTTATTTCCATTTCATTTAGCTCTTTTGCTATAGTTGTGTCCCGTTCTTTCATTTGAGGCATATTCCTCTGTATCTCCTCATTATGTCTAACCGTCTGTACCTGTTTGTATGTATTAGGAAGGTCAGTGCTATCTCTTGATCTTGAAAGCAGTAGCCTTTTGAATAAAAGATCCTGTGATGCCCTGCAATGCAGTGTCCCCTGTTCATCAGAATTGGGTGCTTCAGTGGTGTCCCCTCATGTTCCTTGTAGCCTTGTGTTTTGTGTTCTGTGCATGTGAAGGAGCAGTCACCTTTTCCACACTATGAACTAGTTTCCAGGGGAAAGACCCTCATCTATGGGTGGGTATGAGGGTGGTGGTTGTGTTGGGTGTGGTGGCTTCAGCTCCATGGGGCAGCAGAGGTTCTGGCTGGCTCCAGGGGAACACAGAAGCATATACTCCAGGAAGCTCCATCAGCTGAGGTCAATATTGATAAGAACTGTAGGGTTCTTCAGTGGCTAAAGCTGTATGTCCATCGTGGTGGTGAGAGCTACTGGGTCCTTTGTGGCAAAGGCTATTCTAGTCCTTCTGCTTTCCTTTCCCCCCATAGGTGGAAGTCATGCCTAGAGGATCCCTCTAGGCACTGTGGTCCAAGATGCAGGCTTGTATGTTGTGCCAGTGGTGCAACTGTTCAGGGTACAGGCAATAGTGGAGTGGCTATGGAGCCAAGTGCTGGTCATGTGCATGTTACTGTCAGGGCAGGGATGAAGGGTGGTGACTCCAGCCTCATGGAAGTACATCAGTGGCTCCTTCTCCATAGGGTTAGAGTGACGTGGATTCTAGGGACCGCTCTCAGCTGAAGTAAGTGTCAGCAAAGGATTGTATGTGTTTTGGTGGTGAATGCTGTGGGTGTCCACATTGATAGCAAAAGGCTACCTGCTCTGTTTTCTTCAATAGGGGGAGATTATGGCCTAGGGGATCACTCTATGCACTCAGCTGTGAAAGAAAGGGAGATAGGTTGACCCACATGAAATGTTTTTCTATGCAGACATCCCTGATTTTTCTGATGCACCAACTTGCTGCAGCTTCTTTATTATAGTGTTATTTTCACTAGTGGTTAATGGTTTATTTTTTAATTTTTAATTTTTTTTGGTGCTGTGATGAACATTGGGAGCTCTCGGTCTGTTATCTTGCTGAAGTCACTCTTGTAGTTTTCTTGGTGTTGAGTTTTAACATTTTTCTCTCACATGTGTAATTTACAAATATTTAATCCCACTCTGAAGCTTGTTTTTCATTATCTCAACAATTTACTTTTTCTGAGCAAAATATTGTGATTTTGATGAATCCAATTTATTGATTTTTTTTCTTTTATACATTGTTCATTTCACGTTGTGTCTAAAAAACTCATCACAAAATCCAAAGTTTCACAGATTATTCTCCTATAACTTTTAAAACATTGTATAATTTTATGTTTAGCATTTAGGTCTTTGGCTCATTATCAGTTATTTTTTAAAAGATGTGATTTATGTCTTAAGGTTTATTTTTTCTTTATGGAAGTTCAATTGTTTAAGAAATTTTGGTGAACTATTGTTTTGCATTGAATTTCCTTTGCCTCTTTGTCAAAAATCAGTCAACTATATTTGTGAAGTCTATTTCTACTTCTTTTTAGTTTTTACTGATTTAAGTCATATTTACAGTGAGCTTCTTACAGACAGTATATTTATTAGGCTTTGCTTTTTAAGTCAAATCTGAAAATTTCTTTTAGCATGTTTAAATATTCACTTTTAAAGCAATAATTCAAATAATTGGAATAAAATCAATTATCTTCATAGGTGTCTTATTTTCATTGCATTTTTTCTTAAAAAGTTTTTTTTTGTGTTTATTTATTTTTGAGACAAAGAGAGACAGAACATGAGGCAGGGGCGGGAGGGAGGCAGGCAGAGAGAGAGAGGGAAACACAGAATCCAAAGCAGGCTTCAGGCTCTGAGCTATCGGCACAGAGCCTGATGTGGGACTTGAACTCACAAACCGTAAGATCATGACATGAGCAAAGTCGGACCCTTAAACGACTGAGCCACCCAGGTGCCCCACATTTTTTCTTTATTTTTAACTCTTTATCAGCCTTCTCTAGATTTAACTAGATAGATTTTATGATATTTTTTATCTCTTTTATTGACTTTTGTTGTGAAACATTTTTAATCAATTTCCTATGGTTTCCAATATACAGTTTTAGTAATGTAGTTCAACTTGAAAATAATAGTATACAATTTCACATGAATTATGAGGCTATTCATCCCTCTCAGCCCTTGTGCCATTGTTGTCACATACTTCACTTTTACACATGCTCTAAGCACATAATACATTGCTGCTGTTATTGCTTTCCTCTATTATCTCTTTACAATTAAAATGGCATTAAAAGTATGTATTTCATCTCTATATATTCCACTTGCAATGCTTTTGTTTTCTATAGATTCGAGTTTCTGACCTATGTCACATTCTTTTTAGCCTGAATAACTTCTCTTTACATTTCTTATGAAGTAGGTGTATTGGCAATAAATCATATCTGTTTTGTTTTGACAGCCTTTATATCTCCCTTTTGTTTGAAAGATAATTTTTCTGGGTATATGAATTTTTCCTGCCTGCCTTCCTTCCTTCCTTTCTTTTTTCTTTTTTCTTTTCTTTCTCCTTCTCCTTCTTCTCCTCCTTTTTTTCCTTTTCCTTTTTTTCTTTCTGCTGGCTTTCATGTATGTTAATAAGAACTGTACTGTAATTCTTATCTTTCTTTCTCTTGTCTTACCCCCATGAATGCTTTCAAGATTTCTGTTTATTTCATTAATTCTTAGAAGTTTTTTTTTCTTATAATTAGAACTTATTGCATCTGCAATTTGGTTCTGCCACTACCATTGTAAAGTTACTAGTCATTATTTCTTAAAATATTTCCTCTGTCCCGTTCTTTCATTTTCTAGCATCAAGGATTCAAATTTCGAGTATTACATAGTTTTACATTGTCCTTCAGTTATTTGATGCTCTTTTCTGATTCCTTTTTTGATATTTGTGTCTTGGTTTCCATAATTTCTGTCGCCCTATCTTCAAGTTCACGGACTATTTCTGTGACTTTGTTGACTCTACTAATGAGCCCATTGAAGGTCATAATTTCTATTTTGCCGTTTTTGGTTTCTAGCATTTTCACCTAATACCTTCATATATTTTCCATTTCTCTGATGAAATGGCCTAACTTATATATTAATTTTCATTGGAACCTTTAACATATTAATGATGGTTATTTTAACTATTTTTAAAAACTATGTATTTTGAGAGAGCAAGAGTGAGTGCGAACAGGGGAGGGGCAGAGAGAGAGAGAGAAAGAGAATGCCAATCAGGCTCTGCAGCATTGTCAGTGAATAATTCTGACAAGGGCCTCAATTTCATGAACTGTGAGATCATGACCTAAGCCAAAATCAAGAGATGGACACTTAACTGACTGAGTCACCTGGGTGACCCAATCATAGTTATTTCAACTTCATCTGATTAATCCAACATATTTGTCATACTGAGTCTGGTCATATGCTGCTTTTTCCCTTCAGATTTCTGGCATGCTTTGGCATGCTTTATATCTTTAGTTGAAAGTGAGACATGTATTGGATAATAGAGATTGAAGTAAATAGATATTTAGTATGAAGATTTATGTTACTATGGCTAGAAGTTGGGCTTTGTTTAATGTTTGCTGTAATTGTAGGTGTTGAAGTTTTCAAATTCTTCTAGTGATCTTGTTTTGGTCCCCATTAAAATTAAAAAAAAGTTAATTTATTTTGCCAGAGAGAAAGAGAGCAAGCATTAGCAGGGGGAGGGACAGAGAGAGAGGGAGAGAGAGAAGCAGTATCTGCATCATCAGCACCGAGCCCAACACAGGGCTTGATCCTGCGAACTATGTGATCATGACCTGAGCTGAAGTCAAGAGTCAGCAGCTCAACCCATTGAGCTACCCAGGCACCCCTTGTGCCCAATACTAACTTTGGGCTTCCCTAAGTATTCCTCCTCAAAGACTTTGTGTCTTGAAGCTCTTTTAGCTGTAATCTACTGTTTTTTATACTGGAGTCATACTGATGTGGTCATAGGGTATGAGGGAGGGGGAGCATTCTCTAATATTCTCTAATTCTCTAATATTACCAATTAATTTCAGTGTTTTTGTGGTCTGCTTCTTGGGTTGTGACTTTAACAAATGTTTCTCTGATGATATAAGTATTCCCCCTACCCCGCTGCCTCCTACAACCTTCCCTACTTGCAGTGTTCCCAATCTGTTTCCTTAAAGGCATGACCCCTGTTGACTTTGTATTTGTTTTTTCTCCTTAAGTGATACAGGATGGCTAGAGGGAGCTATGTCCTTCGATCAGCTAGTGAGATAAGATTATTGCAAAATTTCCCCTACCCATTTCTAAGAGTAGGACCTTACTATAGACAAGGCTTTAGGCATATTTTATGAGTCATTCTTCCCCTCCCCCCAATCACTAGAAGCTGGATCTTGATTAGTCTGGTTTTTCTATTTTTTTTTTCAAACCCATTGATTATAAGTAAATTGAGAGTCAGAGACCTTGTGGTCTCTAACTTTGAGATTAAAATACCACCTTCACAATTTTTTTTTCATTTTCTCTCAATCTCAAGGCAATTATATCTTCTTAAAGCCTATTTTGAGATGTTGACTAACCTGATTTAAAGAAGTTGTTTTCATTCTGCTTATACTTTTGCTTGTATAACTTTTTTTAAGGCAGTGGTTTGAACTTGCTATTAGTTGCAGAAAGTAGCAGTGAGTGGAACACAAGAGACAGGAAACTCCTTTTATTATTTCAGGGTTTTATGTCAGTTACAATTGTGATACCTCAAGATTCAGGGAGGTATAGTCATCACTTGATTGCTTTCAGACACCCTGAAAGATTCTAGTGACTGAAAAAAAAGCAATATATTTGAATTTATAGTGACCCCAAGAGTCGACCAGTAAAGATTTGGTATAAGATCTGCTTACATTTCTGAACTAATACCTATTATGGTAGGTGTTAACTTTCTTCATACTGTTGTGACAATTATAAGTGTTTCTAGCACCACTTAATTTAAAATGAAACTAATGAAACCTTAGAGTAATTAAATAGAAATAGCAGAGAGAAACTCCTCTGCAAGGTAGACACACGAGAAAGACCAAAACTTGGAGTGAAAATACCATAGGACAAGCCCAGAAGTTAATCAGCACCAAGCTATAGTCAATGTGGAAACACCTAAAATTAGGCATTGCAACAAGACATGCTAGATATGGGTTAAACATATTAGGATGAGCACTGGGTGTTGTATGGAAACCAATTTGACAATAAATTTCATATATAAAAAAATACTGAATAAATACAATTGGATTTTTACATATACACTTAAAATATAAATAAATAAAATAATCAAAATATTCAGAAGTATTACATCCTGCTAAAATAGTACATTATATGCTATAATTCAACAAAAGAAATGTATTTAAAATATTTGCAATTAATCTTGCTGGCTACATAAAGTAATTGAATGTGCCACTACTGATTATTAAAACATCATTGAACTCTTGACTAAACAAGTTAGGAAAATTAGGGAAAAGAATAGGATTTTTCCAGAATAAGGGGCTTGCCTAGAACATAAAATGGAGAAGTCAATGATTTATCTCCTCTGTTTCATAGAGTTAAAATATCTCACTTTTAAGCTTCATTCTTTTTATTTTATCAACCAGATCATCAGAAATTGTTTATTGGTTTTTAAAAGGCTAGGAAATGTATAATATGGACTGCCTGATACTTAGAATAATGTTGGTGTTTATAAAGGTAGTTCTTTAACGATGCAGAACATATCAGTGTATTTATTCCAAATTCCCATGTAAAACTATGCATATCATTCAAATATTTTGTCTCCAGGAACTATGTTCATTTTTAGGACTCAAGGGAATCATGAGTCTCAGATGCCAATGTTCCATTTACTGTTGATATTTTTCCCCTACTGGACTCTCTGCCAACTTCACAAAACACATGCTAACACCATTGTACCTGACCCAAGGTTACAGAATTCTTGTGCCAAAACATTTATGAGTTCTAGCAAGATATAAGAGGTTCTACTCAGATCGTTGTACAAAGCTAAATAAAAGTTGACATGATTATTTGTCCTTACAGAAGAGCATATCGAAGACATCTTTTCTTTTTAGTGTTTTTCAGTTTGTCCTTGGCATTGAATTATAAAACTTAATTATGTCACAATAACCTACTAAACTGAACTATAAGGCGTGTTAGAGAGGCCTGCTGAGATTTGGGGAAGAGATAGTGTTTTACATTATACTGAAGAACATTCGCTCTTGGTGGGTTATTATTTGGTCATGAGCCTGACAACAGAGGAAGTAATAATGGTTATAAAATAGTAAGGAAAAAACAGGCGAACATCACACACACACACACACACACACACACACACACACACACAGCCAGAGTGGAGGAAAATTACACGGAAGGTATATATTGCTTTTTGAAGGCAATCCCTAGTATTGGGGGTGGGGGTTATTATCTAATATAAGCGGCTTCACTGTGTCATTTCATGTTTGTTTAAAAAATAGAGTCATTTGAAGGAGCACCAAAGTCAAGCTAAGGAGTTTTCTATGCCAAAGCTAAAATAATATGAACAGCAAAATAGTGTAGAATTAATATATAGCCTGAAAAATTAAATATTCATGATCATACTAATATAAATAAATAATTGAATAAGTTAATAGGGGAGAAGAGACAAGTGGTCTGTGCAGGAGAATTTGAAATAATTTATGTAAATACTCTGTCATCTCGTAGGGAGAGCATAAGTTTCCATCTCTTAACTGTAGGCTGCACAGAGTGACTTCCTTCCAAAGACTACAGTATGGAAAGGGGAAAAAAAAAGTAACTTTATGATGGCAAAACCTGAAAGACTCTGCCTCAGTCAGGTGATTAAAACCAACACCAGCAGTCACAAATGATATTGATAGTATGTATCCTTGAAATGCTGTGATAAAAATGATACTTGGCTTCTGTGATGTGCCTCCTCCAAGTCCATAAAACCAGTCTTATCACGAGAAAAATACGAGACAAATTCCAATAGAAGGGCATCCCAAAAAACACCTGTTCAGTGCTCCTCAAAACTGTAAAGGTCATCAAATGAAAGGAAAGTCAGATACTAAGAGTCAGGAGGAGCCTAAGGAAACAATAACTTTATGTAACGTGGTATATTAGATGGGATCCTGGAACAGAAAAAAGACTTTATGTAAAAATATAAAAAATCTGAATAAACTAAATGGGCTTTACTTAATTAAAATGCATCAATATCCATTCATTAATTATAACAAATGTACCACACTAATGTAAGATGTTAATAATAGGTTAACAATAAGGGAAACTGTAGGGATGAATATATGGGAACGCTCTCTTAAAATCTCTGACTTTTCTACAAATCAAAAAGAGTACTAAAAAGTCAAATCCGTTTCTTAAAAAGTGGGGTCTGATAACAGTGCCATACTTTCTGTTAGAAGAGTTACATAAACATTCTTAAAATCATGCTTTGGCACATAGAAAGCTACTTGAATTACAAATTGAATATTAGAGATTATAAAACACATAAGGGTACAAGAAGGGCTTTTCTAATGTCATAGTGTATTCACAGGACCACAAAAGTTGCAGATTAACAAAATGAACACTGTGAAAAATCTGTTTTACTGAACTTTCCATTTCAGTGTACAGAATATTGTAGTGCCCCCTTATCTGCAGAGGATGTATTCCAAGACCTCCAGTGGATGCCTGAAACCACTGAAATTTATATACACTGTTTTTTTCTGTGCACACATACCTATGATAAAGTTTTGTTTATAAATTAGGCGCAGTGAAAGATTAACAACAACAATAAATAGGACAATTATAACTATGTACTATAATGAAAGTCATGTGAATGTGATAGCTCTCTCAAAATATACTGTACTCACCCTTGCGATGCTATGCAATAATAAAATGCCTACATGATGAGATGGAATGAGGAGAATGACATAGGCATTGTGACATAGTTTTAGATTACCTTGACCTCCTGATGATCTGTCAGGAGGATCTTCTACTTCCTGACTGCAGGTGACTGCAGATAACTGAAATCATGGGAAGTGAAGCTATGGATAAAGAGAGGACTACTGTATATGGCATGTTAGGTCTCACTTTGACATTTTCTCTTATAATCACAAGAAAATTTTCTTTCACCCCAGGTCAAGTATCTACACGCTAAATACATGAATACAAGAAAAAAAAAAACAGCTCAAGGTTATTATTTCCTTCCAGAGTTTGTTTTTGTATACAATTCTTTCTGTAATGGGGACAAAAACACTGAAACTAAGCCACTGATGTAAACATACAAACATTTTGCTACCCATCTAAGTAAAATATGCATTCCAAGAAAATAGAGGGATTTTTTTTCAGCAAATTAATACTCACTTGCTGACTCAGTTATTTAACACATGGGGAACACTAGATCGAAGCCATTGGTCTTGCCTCAGAGCTTAGGTGATCTTATGGACTGAATTGTACCTCTCCAAAATTAATTCACTGATGCCCTAGCCCCCAGGACCTCAGAATGTGACTGTATTTGAAGATATAAACTTTAAGATGTGATTAAGCTAAAATGAAACTGCTAGAGAGATCCCTGATCCAACCTGACTGGTGTCCTTATAAAAAGAGAGAACAGATGAAGAGATACCAGTGCTGAGGATGCACAGAGTAAACATCATGTGAAGAGGCAGCGAGAGACTAGTGAACTACAGGAAATGCAAGAGAGGTCTTAAAGGAAATCCCCCTACTAATACCCTGATCTTGTACTTCAAGCCTACAGAACTGTGAGCAAATAAATTCCTATTGTTTATACCATCCACTCTGTGGCATTTTGTTATGACAGCATTAGCAAACTAATACCGGTAGTATGTAATAAACAACTTAAACTTACCCTCAAAGAAGTCTACTCCTCTCCCTAGGTTTCTGGAGGTAATGTCTTCTAGGAGGTAACAGTATGACTTAAGGCAGGGGCTGGCCATAAAAAAGAGGCAAGTGTTACAATTTTGCACGGGAGTTTTGAGTTGTGTGGTATCAGTTCACCCAAAGATAGAGATTAAACACATGGGCAATCAATTAATCAATCATCCTTATGTGACAGTGTCCCAATAAAAGTTCTGAACACCAGTGCTTAAGTGAACTTCCTTAACTGGCAATACTCCATAGGTATTGCCACATATTGATGCCTGGAAAGAAATTTGTTCCGACTCCACAAGGAGAGGACTGGGAAAGCTCCCTTTCTGTTGCTTCTTTAGACCCCACTCTGTGCATTTCTCTTATCTCATTTTATTCTGTATCCATTACTTATAATAAAGTGTAACCCTGAACATAATAATTTTCAGTATGTCTATGCCTTGTTCTAGAAAGTTATCAAACCTGAGTATGGTTTGAGAAACCTTTTAACTTGTAGTTGGTGTCCAAAGTTGGGATGGTCTTGTGTGGACAGTGGTCTCTTGTGGGGAATGCTCCTGTAACTTGAAGTTGGCTAACTTCTGCGATAGATATCACAAAAGATCATCACTAAGTTTTAGCAATCTTGATCTTAATTTATTGGGTAGTCTATTTACAAAGTCTTTTTGTAAAATGATTAGAATTTTTTCAAAAAGCAAAATTAGGAGCTAATGATGTCATTTCTAGAGGTGGGTGACATGTATAGTTCTTAATTCTATTAACAAATACTATAGCAACCCAAAGGCAATTGTAGTTGAACCCTTTCCTCTCTCCCACTTCTTGGATCACACTAATGATAGGAAACAGTAGTAGCTAGTCATGCAGTTTCTGTTGATAAAAAATATTATATGTAAGACTCAGCTCCTAAAATATTTTGTCACCTCCTAAACCTGAGCGTTAAAGACTGTTTTCCTTGAATCTGACGAGGAATGTTTTTTTTTACTGTTCCTATAAAAAGTAGTAAGTGCCACAGACAGATTTCTCCCACTGATTTATTTTCAGGGTTTTAGATAATCTGGTTTTAAGATTAAGATTCTCAAAGTTAATATTTCCAGTATAGTGCTGGGTATAAAGTTGAGAGAAGGTGAACAGTGGGAATAATTGCAAAGAACAGTGAAAATATAGTTGCATTCTATTTTTAAAGTTCCCTTTTCCTGTGTGTATGTTTGGAACTATTTTTATATCTTCAGCCTTTACCCTTCATACTGGCAGAATTTGTGGGTTTTTTTTATGATCGAGTGAAAGCTACTTCTTTGAGTATATATTCTATATACTCAGAATATAATTCTGAAATTGCATTAAAAACTTTTTTAATTTAAATCCAAGTTAGTTCACATATAGTGTAATACTGGTTTCGGGAGTAGAATTTAGTAATTCATCAGTCACGTATAGCATCACGTATAGTCACATGTAGTACTTGTTGCTCATCCCAACAAGTACACTCCTTAATGCCCATTACCCATTTAGCCCATCCCCCTCCCCCCACCCAACATTCCTCCATAAGCCCTCATTTTATTCACCATATTTAAGAGTCTGTTGTGGTTTGCTTCTCTATTTTTATCTTATTTTTCCTTCCCTTCTCCTATGTTCATCTGTCTTGTTTCTTAAATTCTCCATATGAGAGAAATCATATGTCTTTCTCTGAGTGATTTATTTCATTTAGCATAATACATTCCAGTTCCATCCCCATTGTTGCACACAATAAAATTTAATTCATTTTAGCTACTGAGTAATACTCCACACGCGCGCGCACACACACACACGCACACACACACACACACACACACACACACTTCATCCATTGATCGGTCAGTGGACATTTGTGCTCTTTCCATAATTTGGCTATGGTTGATAGTTCTGCTTTAAACACTGGGGTGCATATGCCCCTTTGAATCAGCTTTTTTATATTCTTTGGATAAATTCCTAGTAGTACAGTTGCTGAGTCATAGGGTGGGTCTATTTTTAATTTTTTGAGGAACCTCTACTGTTCTCCTCAGTGGCTGCTCCAGTTTGCATTCCCACCAAAAGTGCAAAAGTATCCCCCTCTCTCCACATTCTCACCAACAGCTGTTGTTTCTTAAGGTGTTAATTTTAGCCATTCTGACAGATGCGAGGTGGTACTTCATTGTGGGTTTGATTTGTGTTTTCCTGATGATGAGTGATGCTGAGCATCGTTTCATGTGTCTGTTAACCATCTGAATGTTTTCTTTGGAAAAGTGTCTGTTCATGTCTTTTGCCCATTTCTTCACTGGATTATTTGTTTTTTGGGTGTTGAGTTTGATAAGTTCTTTCCAGATTTTGGATACTAATTCTTTATCCAAAATGCTATTTGCAAATATATTCTCTCATTCCATCAGTTGCCTTCTGGTTTTGTTGATTTTTTTCCTTTGCTGTGCATAAGCTTTTTGTCTTGATGAGGTACTAATAGTTCATTTTTGCTTTTGTTTCCCTTGCCTCTGGAAACATGTCTAGTAAGAAGTTGCTGCGGCCAAGATCAAAGAGATTGTTGCCTGTTTTCTCCTCTAGGATTTTGATGGTTTTCCATCTTACCTGTATGTCTTTCATCCATTTGAATTTATTTTTGTATATGGTGCAAGATAGTGGTCTAGTTTCATTCTTCTCAATGTCGCTATTCAGTTTTCCCAACACCATTTGCTGAAGAGACTGTCTTTTTTCCATTGGATACTCTTTCCTGCTTTGTCAAAGATTAGTTGGCTACATGTTTGTGGGCCCATTTCTGGTTTCTCTATTCTGTTCCATTGATCTATGTGTCTGTTTTTGTGCCAGTACCATAATGTCTTGATGATTACAGCTTTGTAATACAGCTTAAAGTCTGGAATTGTCATGCCTCCAGGTTTGGTTTCCTTTTTCAATGTTACTTTGGCCATTTGGGTTTCTTTCCGGTTCTATACAAATTTAGAATTGTTCATTCTAGCTCTGTAAAGAACTCTGACATTATTTTGATTGGGATTACGTTGAGTGTGTACTTTCGTTTGGATAGTATACACATTTTAACAATATTTGTTCTTCCAATCCATGAGCATGGAATGTTTTTCCATTTCTTTGTGTCTTCTTCAGTTTCTTTCATAAGCTTCCTATAGTTTTCAGTGTACAGATCTTTTACCTCTTTGGTTAGGCTTATTCCTAGGTATTTTATGGTTTTTGGTGCCATTGTAAATGGAATTGATTCCTTGATTTCTCTTTCTGCTGCTTCATTATTGGTATGTATGTTGATTTTACATCCTGCAACTTTGCCGAATTCATGTATCAGTTCTCACAATCTTCTGGTGCAGTCTTTCTGGTTTTTCACATAGAATATCATGTTGTCTGTGAAGAGTGAAAGTTTGACTTCTTCCTTGCTGATTTGGATGCCTTTTATTTCTTTTTGTTGTCTGATTGCTGAGGCTAGATGTTTCAGTACTATGTTGAACAACAGTCATGAGAGTGGATGTCCTGTTGTCTTCCTGACCTCAGGGGAAAACTCTCAGTTTTTCCTCACTGAGGATGATATTAGTGGTGGGTCTTTTATATATATAGCCATTATAATGTTGAAGTATGTTCCTTCTATTCCTGTTTTTCTTGAGAGTTTTTATCTAGAAAGGATGATATATTTTGTCAAATGATTTTTCTGCATCTATTGAGAGGATCATGTAGTTCTTATCCTTTCTTTTTAATATGATGTATCGTGTTGATTGATTTGCAGATATGGAACTAGCCTTGCATCTCAGGTATAAATCCCACTATATTGTGGTGAGAAATCCTTTTAATGTATTGTTGGATACAATTTGCTAGTATATTGTTGAGCATATTTATATCCATGTTCATCATGGAAGGTGGTCTGTAATTCTCCTTTTTAGTGGGGTCTTAGTCCGGTTTTGGTATCCAGGTAATGCTGAATGTATAGAATGAGTTTGAATGTTTTCCTTCCATTTCTATCTTTTGGAACAGCTTTAAAAGAATACATATAAATTCTTTTTAAATGTTTGGTAGAATTCCCCTGGGAAGCCATCCAGCCCTGGACTCTTTTTTGCTGGGAGATTTTTGATTACTGATTCAATTTCTTTACTGGTTATGGATCTGTTCAAATTTCCTATTTCCTCTTGTTTCAGTTTTTGGTAGTTTATATGTTTCTAGGAATTTATCCATTTCTTTCAGATTGCCCAATTTGTTGGCATATAATTGCTCATAGTATTCTTTTATTATTCTTTGTATTTCTCTCATGTTTGTTGTAATCTCTTTCATTTGTGATTTTATTTATTTGGGTCTTCTACTTTTTGATAAATCTTGATAGGAGTTTGTCAATTTTGTTAATTCTTTGAAAGAACCAGATCCTAGTTTTGTCGTTCTGTTCTACTGTTTTTTTTTTGTTTTTGTTTTTAATTTCAATATCATTGGTTTTTGCTCTACTCTTTATTATTTCCTTTCTTCTGTTGGTTTTGGGTTTTATTTGCTCTTCTTTTTCCAGCTCTCTTAGGTGTAAGGTTAGGTTGTGTATTTAAGACATTTCTTCCTTCTTTAGGAAAGTCTTGCTTGCTAAATACTTACCTCTTATAACTGCCATTGCTGCATCCCAAAGTTTTAGGGATGTTTTCATTTAATTGGCTTCCATGTACTTTTTAATTTCCTCTTTAATTTCTTGGTTAACTCATTCATTATTTAGTAAGATGTTCTTTAATCTCCAAGTATTTATGGCCTTTCTAAAATTTTTCTTATGGTTGATTTTGAGTTCCCTAGTGTTGTGGTCTGAAAATATGCATGGTATGATATCGATCATTTTGCACTTGTTGAAGGCTGAATTGTGACCCAGTATGGGATCTGTTCTGGAGAATGTTCCATGAGAACTTGAGAAGAATATATATTCTGCTGCTTGAGGATGAAATGTTCTGAAGATATCTGTTAGTGGGGTGTTAAAGTCTCCTACTATCATTATATTATTATCAATGTATTTATTGTTGTGATCGATTTATATATTTTGGTGCTCACAAGTTGGCATAAATATTTACAATTGTTAGATCTTCTTAGTGGGTAGACTTAATTATCATATAACACCCTTCTTCATCTCTAGTTACAGTCTCTGTTTTAAAATCTAGTTTGTCTGATAAACGTATGGCTACTCCCGCTTTCTTTTGATGTTCATTAGCATGATAATTGGTTCTTCATCCCCTCAGTTTCAATCTGTAGGTGTCTTTAGGTCTAAAATGAGTCTTTGTAGGCAGAATACAGATGGGTCTTGTTTTGCTATCCATTCTGATACCTTATGTCTTTTGATTGGGGCATTAGGCCATTTACATTTAGAGTGATTATTGAAAGATATGAATTTAGTGCCATTGTGTTACCTGTAGAGTTGGTGTATTTGGTGATGTTCTCTGGTCTTTATTGCTTCGAGTCTTTTTTTTTTTTCCTCCACTCAAAGAGTCCCCCTTAAAATTTCTTGTAGGACTGGTTTAATGTTTTCGAATTGCTTTGGTTTTTGTTTGTCTGGGAAACTCTTTATCTTTCCTTCTATTCTGAATGACGGAATTGCCAGATGAAGGATTCTTGGCTGCATATTTTTCTGATTCAGCACATTGAATATTTCTTGCCACTTTTTTCTGCTGCCAAGTTTCTGGGCAGATCTGCTGCAAACCTCATGTGTCTTCCCTTGCAGGTTAAGAACTTTTTTTTCCTTGCTGCTTTCATTATTCTTTCTTTGTGTATTTTGTGAATTTGACTATTATAACCTTGGTGATGGTCAGTCTTTGTTGAATTTAATGTGAGTTCTCTGTGCCTCTTAGATTTTGATGTCTGTGTCCTCCCTAAGATTAGGGAAGTTTTCAGCTATAATTTGCTCACATAAACCTTCTGCCCCTTTCTCTTCTTCTTCTGATATTCCTGTTATATGATTGCTATTTCTCTGTAATAAGTTGCTGAGTTCTGCAAATCTTTTATCATGATCTTTTGCCTTCGTTTCCCTTTTTTTTCCTGCTTCATTATTTTCCATAATTTATCTTCTATCTCACTGATTCACTGCTCTGCTTCATCCATCCTTGCTGTGATGGAATACAATCAAGTTTGCATCTCAGTTACAGCATTTTTAATTTTGGCCTAACCAGATTTTTGTTCTTTATCTCTGCATAAAGGATTTTTCTGGTGTCGTCTATGCTTTTTTCAACCCCCGACTGTATTCCTACAATTGTAGTTTTAAATTCTAGTTCAGAAATCGTATTTATATCTGTGTGGATGAAACCCTGGCCATCATTTCTTCCTATTCTTTTTTGGGGAGTGAATTCTTCAACCCTGTCATTTTGGAGATAGAAAGAAATTAATAAAGAAATGAAAATTAAAAAACATAAAAACAAAAAAAATAAAAAATAAAAACAAATGAAACAAAAAAAAAAATAAAAGAAGCTAGATCCTGGGAATGTTTTGTTCTGCTCGTTGAGAGAAATTGATAGGAAGAAAAAAGAGAAGGGAAAAAAAGTTAAAAAAATTAATATTAAAAACATTAATAATAATATAGTATAAAATAATATAAAGAAAATAAAATACAATAAAAAATCTGCATTTTCTATTTCCAAGAAAGAGAAAAGAATGAAAAAATAAAACAATATCAGCAAAAACAGAAGCAAGGAAAATGAACAAATGAACAAGCAAACAGAATGAGACATGAATGAAGTTACATACAGTTTCCCATAGAACTGAAACTTTGTAGCCCACTATAGTCCATAGACTAAGCAAGTGGAAGGGATTTGTTCTGGTCTTCTGGAAGATGTGCCTGGAGGGTCTAAGTGGACAGGGCTTGATGTAACAGCTCCGCTCTCCACTTGGTGGCACTAATTAGCTCACTGGAGTCATCTGTGTGTGTGTGCACTAGAAGTGAAAATGACTTCACCCAGCTCTCTAATCTCTGGTATGGAAATTTGTGCCCTCACAGACATAGGATCAAATACCCCTCCTTTGTCTCAGGCCTCTGTCACTCCCCACATCTACTCTGCCCATGTCCAAGCTGTCTGCCTATCAGGTGGCACTTCCCTCTAGAGTTATAGCTGAGATGGGGCTGTGTATCAAAATCCCACACTTCAGATACCCCCACAGCTTGGACCCATGCTGAATCTCTGGAAGAGGGTCTCATAGAGCAATGGCCAGGTCTGGCTTATCCCAGAAAACATTCACATGATCATGCAGTCACAGAGGCTCAGAGTTTATGGTAAATCACAACACACAGCTGGTGCCAGGTTTTGCTGCACTCTTTGGAGTCTTTGTTCCAATATCAGTAAACGTGACTGCTTTCTGGGGTCTGCAAGGACGTTTTCCCATGGGAAGATTGTATAGTCTCTACAAAATGCAGTCTAAACAGAGGAACTGCCTCTCTCTATGTGACACGTGGACCCCTCAGACCATGCTGCCTGCTCCTGGTGATTTGGCCTACTTCCTCACTAATGTGTTACCAGGCACTGAGCTCTGAAACTCCAGACTCTGTGCTCCACTATTTATAGAATCCTGGTGGTAGTGAAACCCTCTCCTTTCTCCCATAAATCGTTTTGGGGAACAGATTTCTTGTTCAGTCCCCTGAAAATGTTTTCACTCTTTTCTTTCTCTGTCTCCACCTTCTTTCAGGGGTAGTGCCTTTCTTGCATGACCCCAATGCACTGCACTCCCACTTTCTCTTTCTGTCCTCTCTCTGAACTCAGCTCCCTACCCTCTGAGGCACAGAGGTTTTTTTCTCTCCCCCAGTTCACATCTCTACACCAAGTACCTGTCAAATTCTATGGCTCAAATTATGCAGATTGTAGCATTCATCCTTAGGTTAATTTCTAGGTGTTCAAAATGGTTTGGTGCTGATTTAGCTGCATTTCAGGGACGAGATAAGTTCAGGGTCCCCGTACTACTCCACCATCTCAATTCTATTTGACATTTCATTTTTAAAATAATTTTTTTAATATTTATTTTTGAGAGACAATGAGCACAGGAGAGGAACAGACAGAGAGGTAGACACGGAATGTGAAGCAGGCTCCAGGCTCTGAACTGTCAGCACAGAACCCTATGTGGGGCTTAAATTCATAAACTGTGAGATCATAACCTGAGTCGAAGTTAGATGCTTAACTGACCGAGCCACCCAGGCATCCCTGAAATTTCATTATTAAAGTTAGTTTTCCCTGAGATAAAACTTGAAACAGATTCATTCAAAACATATTTTCGAGATGCCATATCTAACACTAAAGTCTTTTTTTTTTCCCACAGAGTGCATAAGGCTGTTACTGACAATCAATAACCATTAACTTTAAATATTAACCATTCATTAGTTTTTTCATTCATTAATTTTTCCCTCTTTTACTTACATTGATTGTTAGATTTAGGTTTGTTATTTAATGCTTATCTGGGCAATTGTTTAGGGATGGAATATGGTAAAACTCTTATGGTAGTTGGATTGTGGTAGAGATGTTCTACTATTTCCTTTGTCCATGGAACATATGAACTTTTCCTCACTACTCTCCTTTTTGTCTCTGCCTTCAGACATATTAATTTACCATGACTTTGCAGACCAAAGGAATGGTTTTGATATTCTTTCTGAATCTGTGTTTCATCTGTATGATGCTTTTTCTGAACCTGTTTCTCATCTGTAAATGTGAACAGTACCTGTAAGAGTTCTTCTGAAGAGTAAATGTGATCACAAATAAAAAGCGTCCAATTTAACATGTGAACTGAAAAAATAAGGTTGCTTTCCATACTCATTCTCTAAGTACTTTCTCTGAGAAGTGAAACTTGGTGAATTTTCTTTTTGAAAATATTGGGATAAAGTGTACATAACAGAAAATTTTCTATTTTAACCATTTTTAAATGTGCAGTTCTGTGCATATTAAAAATTTCCACTTTTAAGCAGCTTTTTATAAACCTTGGAAATGCACAAAAACATTCTATATTCTTGTTATTTATTCTTTTTAGACATGCATTTGGAGAAATTTGAGGTAACGGTGTCCGCTAAGTCCCCTCAGAATATTTAACATAAAAATCCCTGCCCACACTGCTGGGTAGACTATCAAAATGCTGTGATTGTTAACTTTGCCTCTAGTGAAACTAGACAATGTAGTATTACTTACACTTATCACTGAGATTTCTTCTGTTTACTTGCCCTTACCTGGCTACACTTAGCTAGGCTTTTCCTCATTGGCTTAAAGAAAATTATTCTCTTAAGAAAGAAAATTTGGGGCGCCTGGGTGGCTCAGTCAGTTAAGCAGCCGACTTCGGCTCGGGTCACGATCTCGCGGTCCATGAGTTCAAGCCCCACATCGGGCTCTGTGCTGACAGCTCAGAGCCTGGAGCCTGTTTCAGATTCTGTGTCTCCCTCTCTCTGTGACCCTCCCCCGTTCATGCTCTGTCTCTTTCTGTCTCAAAAATAAATAAACGTTAAAAAAAATTTAAAAAAAAAGAAAGAAAATTCAATATTACTTTGAGACTTCCTATCTGAAAGCATGTCTCATAAACCATGTTGTCAGTTTAATTCCATATAGCAGAACTAAAACACACATTGTCCTACAACTAAGAAATGAAAAGGTTTGTATTGTATTGACACAGCTAAGACTGCAGTAAACCCAGGACTAGAACCCAGGATGTTTTATACCCACAAGTTGCTGTCAGTCATTTTATTTCGGAAATTTAGCTAAAGCTTTTTTTTTAAGACAAATGAATAATTAATAGACTAGACAGTGGAAGTCTTTATTCCTGCTGTAAATCAGTCTACCTATAAGTGTGCCTTTCATCTGATAATATTAGCTGTTTGAGAAAGTTTAATTAAATCTGATGGAAATTTAAGAAGACACTAATGTAGTTTGTCTCATCAAACTGTGTAAATAAACTAAACTCACTTATATATCACATTACAAAAAAATATCCTAGACTTCATTTATTTTATTTTTCTAATTCTGCCCATTTCCTTAATACACAGTGGCTAGCAAGATTGGATGAAAATATTTTGAATATTGCTATTGCAAAATGATAATTAGAAAGTCCTAGAGGTGCCTGGGTGGCTCAGTCAGTTAAGTGACCAACTCGATTTCGGCTCAGGTCACGTTCTTATGGTTGTGGGATCAAGTCCTGTGTATGGGTCCATGCTGATTGTGGACCCTTCTTGGTATTCTTTCTCTCCCTCCCTCTCTGCCCATCCCCTGTTCACATTCTCTCTCTCTCTCAAAATAAATAAGCTTAAAATATTTAAGAAAAAGAAAGTCCTATTACTCTATACCTATGACCCACAATATAAGTTGATAGAGAGTTAGAAATTCACTTATTTCTGTGCCCCAAATAGAAGCAATTTTATCAAGTATCTTTGAAGAGGCAGCCTTAGCAGGAGATTCAACTCTAACACCATGTAATTCTCAAGTATTTTCCATTAAGAATTTCAGACTGGAAAACTAGGAATCAGCTCAGTGGCAATGAATTAAGAATCATGTCTTCCCACGCAAAACCTTTATTTCAGATGACCTCAAGGAAGGCAAAAGTTCACGATTGTTCCAACTTCTAAAGTAACCCACAAATCACCGGAATACTCAGAAGAAATATTCTTCATTGCTCATTTCAGATGTGGGCCGAAGAAGATGTTTTCATCTTCTTTTCATCTTCTTTCATCTTCTTTAGATGTTGTCTAAAGACAACAATGGCCGAGATGATTTATCCCAGAATGCAGACCTAGAACTGCTTGATGAGCTTAGCAAACTGAATCCAGTTTGAGTATTTAATTTCTACTCAGGGGAATTTGATAATTATTTTGGGCTAATAACTACTGTGTGCTTCCCTTTCTCCCTTGCTTACATAGGTGACTTTAATATAGTTTTCCTATTCCTGCTCTACCACTATGTATGGGAGGGGGCGTCATAGGTAGATCAATTATCTTTTATTATGGAGATCTCCAGAAAACGTAGTCATGGCTGAGTTTGTTGGAGGCTGCTGTACTCAAAAACATTGGACTGGTGATTGTGTCTTGAAGTGAGAGTGTGTTTCAAGACAGAAATAAGGGTTCACATAAATACACATATTTTTGTAACAAAAGAAGAAACTGATGACACCGAATACTAAGATTCTTACGATCTGTGTTCTATCCTTGTAGAGAAGCAGGAGGCACTCACTGTGCATTGAGCTATGAAAACATTCTTTTTTAAAAAATGTTTTATTTATTTATTTATTTGAGAGTGAGTGTGTGAGCAGAGGTAGGGGAGGGGCAAAGAGAGAGAGGGAGAGAGAGAAAATCCCAAGCAGGCTCCATGCTCAGCATGGATGGAGCCAGATGTGGGGCTCAGTCTTACCACCGTGAGATCATGACTTGAACCAAAAATTGAGAGTCAGACACTTAACCACTGAGCCACCCAGGTGCCCCTAGTGATGAAGACATTCTTAACTTTTACTTTCCAACACTAACCCTATGCGGTTACTGAACACTTGGAATGTGGCTAATGGAAATGAGGAACTGAATTTTTTATTTTAATTAAATGTTAACACAGCTACTACATTGGACCACACAATTTTTAAGTAATGGTTTTGTTGTTTTTCAGGGCACGTGGCTTCTCAGTGAAACACTACTATTTCCAAATTCCCTTTGCCTAGGTTTGGCAGTGGTTAGGTAAACTAAAATTTGCTAAAGAGATGCAAAGAACCCCACAATGCATGAAACTTCTAGATCATGCCCTTTAAAAGAAGGTATATTATTGTTTTTCTTTCCTTCTTTATAACTGGTTAGAATACAGACAGCTGAGTCACCTTCAATCATGTGAATAAGGGCATCACCTTGGGGACGTCAAATAAGATAGACAACTTTGTAAAATAATATTTTAGGCCTGTTTAAGCTACAAATATTTGGGGATTTTGGTACCAATTAATAAGCCTACATTTGATTTCCTTTTCTTTTTAATATATTCTTCCTGGGATTTGCTGCAATTCCTGAATCTAAGGGCTTGGGTATTTCCTCAAGTATAGAAATTTCCCAGCCAGTTCTTAAAAGTCTATCTACTTTCTCTAGTCTTCTGAAAATTTAATGGAATATATGTTATGAGGGACGCCTGGGTGGCTCAGTCAGTTGAGCATCTGACTTCGGTTCAGGTCATGATCTCGCAGTTTGTGAGTTTGAGCCCGGCATCGGGCTCTGTGCTGTCAGTTCAGAGCCTGGAGCTTGCTTTGGGTTGTGTCTCCCTATCTTTCTGCCCCTACCCCACTCATGCTCTGTCTCTGTCTCTCAAAAAATGAATAAATGTTAAATTTTTTTTAAAAAGTCTACTTTCTCTAGTCTTCTGAAAGTTTAATAAAATATATGTTATGAAATATATTAGCATTCCATCCTTATTAATTTCTCTGGCATATTTTCTATTACTAGATAGAAAAATCTCTTCTGATGATGCCTCCTTGTGGAAAGAAAAAAAAAAACCGTAAGGCAACCTGATTATATTCATACATGAAAACATCCCTCACGACCTTGTAACATGAGACCACTTAATCAGACTGTATGCTTGTGTGTTGCCATATATAGGAGACAAAGAAGTAGAAACTATGTAAAAAACTACACCATGTGATGCCCAGGGCTCAGTTCTTCGGGCATGAACCCAACTGAGTGGTGATGGCACAAATAAAGATGCTTCCTGGAAAGAAAAGCATCAGTGTCATGACTGTGCGAGAATCCTGCTACATCCTGAGTCGTATCTTGAGATTGTTCTTCAGTTTTCTAATCAGTCATCTATGCATTATTTGACATTGAGATCTTAATTTCAGTGTTTATACTTAGAGAATGTCTCTTTGGTTCTCTTTCAAATTCACTTGTTTTCTTGTTTTTATAGTATAATTTTCCCGGTAGGAATCCTAGTAGCCTCTTTTATTTTTTAATATTGTAAACATAGTAATTTTATGTTCCATGATGGAGAAGTTCTACATAACTACATCTAATGGTAAATTTAATTCTCCTGTTTGTTTCTCTTGCTGTCTTGATATGATGCCTGATTCCTGTGTATTGTTAAACTTTGAGTTGTGAACTCATGATTAATGGAGGCTTTTCCAAAGTTATTTTGAGATACCTCGATCAAGAGTGAGTACACTTCTGTGTTCATTTACTCCATTAAGATCTTTGGACAAGTTTCAAGCCATATCCATTTCCTAGGGGGTTTCACTTTACCATACTGTTAATACAAATTCAAGTGAGACTCAAAGGTGTATTCCACGATCTTCAAAGGCTAACGTTTATCTGTAGCCTAACCTTCATTGTGCCGCTGTGGTAGCCATCTTCTCTTCCATTTTGGACCCCATGGATATCTGTTTTGTGCTCACTTGCTTGTTTTTTTTTTAATGTTTACTTATTTTTGGGACAGAGAGAGACAGAGCATGAACGGGGGAGGGACAGAGAGAGAGGGAGACACAGAATTGGAAGCAGGCTCCAGGCTCTGAGCCATCAGCCCAGAGCCTGACGCGGGGCTCGAACTCACGGACAGCGAGATCGTGACCTGAGCTGAAGTCGGACGCTTAACCGACTGAGCCACCCAGGCACCCCTCACTTGCTTATTTGAATGAGCGGATGTTGGCCCATTGATACTCAGAATTTGCAGGTGTTTTATACTGGTGTATTTTTAGGAATATAATTTAGAGTGGACATAAAATCTTCGGATGAAATCTAAAATGAAAATTAACTTTGGTCCTTGCATGTAGTTAATTTACTCATGGTTTTCTCACCTCAATAATTTGTATGTGCGTGTCATGTATGTAAACTTTAGTAGACATCCACTATTCACATAAGACATGTTCATGGATCTTAGAACTTCCTTTTTTTTCATATTTGTCTACATAGTCCTAACATTAGGCAATTTTGAAAACGATTACTCTTTCTTTCTATATTTGTTGGTTTATTTACTCATTTATTTATCCATAATCACTAATTCACCAGTTATTTATTGAGGATATTGTATGTTCCATGCAGTCTAATTGCACAGGGAAATCCTAGCAGGCTAAGTTAGGCAATTCAGGGTTTTTGTTGTTGTTGTTTTGGGTTTTGCTTATTTGTTTTTTAAAATAAAACGTGAACTGCTTGTTTATTATTTTTAATTATTTAAATTTGAGAAAGAGTGAGAGAGAGGCAGGGAGAGAGGAAGAGAGAATCCCAAGCTGGTTCTGCTCTGTCAGCATAGCACCTGACATCATGCTTGATCTCATGACTGTGAGATCCTGACTTGAGCCAAAATCAAGACTGGATGCTTAACCAACTAAGCCAACCTAAACTGCTTAATTAAAAATAATTTTTTTTCTGTGGGTAAAAAATTCACCAAATAAAAAATAATTTCAAAATATATCTTAATATTTGTGAATTTATATTACAAATACTTGCTCTAATTTGAGTCATCATCAACGTTAAAATTAGTATAGCTTCATATTACTCTGACTCAATAATTGCCTCCTCTATGTATTTATGTAAATGGATTACAAAATGTGTTTGGTACCTTATATTAGAGTATAGATATTAATAAAGCTGAACACCAGTTGTACCTAGGATATAAAAATAATTAAATTTAATCCGGTCAAGTTCTCTATTTCTCTATGGGCAAAAATTTTTACTTGTGGTTTTCCTTACTGTTATAGAATCAGACAATGATTTTGCAACATGGGGCATTTTTTGGAAAGTGATGTAACATAGATAAATGTAAAAAGGTAAATGCACAAGTTGCCATACCACAAAGGCAAGTGATTCTCAGTGCTTGCCATATGCTCCCATATTTAATAAACAGCTTTTGACATAAAGTCATTTTTGGCACGACGTGTGCAGCCATGTGACATGCTGCACCTGAAACACAGTCCCCAGGTAGTTTCACGCAATAAAAGCAACTCTTTGGCCCTTTCTGTTTTGTGTTTATTTTTTTAAGTCCATTTATGCTCACTTCAAATCCCTTGCCCTGTATTCTCTCCATGTGAATCTGGAATAATTACTCAAACAATATTCCTGACATGTTGCAACACACCCACGTTAATGTCCAGCATGTATCTTGTCCTTTCTTTTGTTGTTAGACACTGTGACCCACAAAGAAAAACTTACGATAATCATTTTACTTCAGTAGCTGAAACTTTTTAGCACTGATTTCATGTTATTTTGACTTTCGTCCTTCTGCACATCTTATAAATTAAATTGCTATTCATTTGCACCTGTACACTGAACAGATTACAAATTAAAGATGAAACAAAATACTTGATGTAAAGCATAAGCGGCGGTTGGGTAGTATAGGTATTGAGTTGCATCACAAGGAAAAAAGAAAAGCTTGTGTTCACAGATGGTGAACTACAGGAAATAATATTGCTTTGCAGCTCTCCACAGGCCTCGCTGCCGAACAACAAGAAAACAAAGATAATAGAATACTGCATAAAATGAGATCATAGTCTACACTTGGACAGGCAGGGACACCTAAATGACATCTGGTACTGGATTCTCATTGCTAAGCCTTGGCAGGGATGACCATGAGATGATTCTGAGTATGTCCTGTGATGTCAAATTCCACCGAGATAAAATACGTAGTAGTACACGGTATAATTTTTTGGTACTCTGAACTAGTAGGACTGATTTAGTATTTTATTTTCCTCCCAAAGTCGTAGCAATATACATTCCATTAGTATACCCGTTAGTGATATTAAGCAATAAAGTCTTTAAAAAATATAAATGAATAAGATTCATCCTTACAAATTATTCTAAAAGAAGATCTGATAATATTTTGTATCCAATATATATTAAGAAACCTGGGAGTTTTAGTCAAAACTGTTAAAAACTTAGTGATTCAGTGTACATTTATCTAAATTTATAGGTATTACCTATAAGTTCAACTTTGGGAACGTTGATGTCATGAGATTTTTAATATTCTATAAAATATTATTTGATGCCAATGTCAGATAAACTAATATGATTAATCCTTTTTTTTTCAAACTAATACAACACTTCTTATGAGGAAAGGAATAATGTAAACTGAGAATAAGAGTTTTCATAGACAATCAGACCTGTATTAAATTCTGATTCCATCTGTTGCTTGTGGTGGTTATTATATGCTACTTCTTTGAGCTTTAGTTTTCTCATCACTAGAATAGAACTAGGGATAACTATCCCCATAAAATTGCTATAAAGATTCAAAATATGACATCTATTGGCACTCAGTGCATGCCATCTTGGTGGACAAGATTTCCTATATTCTAGCATTCATTACTGTTTTTTGATATCTTGAAAAATGAAGAACAAGGATTCTCCTGGTTATATATGACTTGATTCTTTATTCTGCTGTATCCTATAAGTATGGATATAAGAAAGTATACGAATTCTCTTAACATATTTTCCAAATATTTTATTTCATATTATTATCATTGTTGTCGTTTGGAGTATAAAACATGTGATGATATTATCCGGGATAACAGAAGGACTAATTTTTTTTTTAAAGTCAATATTATCTATTAATTATTCTAAATCTTGAAAATGGCTCTCAGATTTCTCTAGCAAAAGTCAACCTCTTTTGTTTTGTGATATATACCACATATTGGCTTCTGATATAGATAAAATGAATATAAAATCCACACATAAACTATCTTGAGATATTTGGTCATCCATTATACTGGGTGTTTCTGTGAGGGTGTTTTTGGTTAAGATTAACATTTAAATTGGTAGACTGAATAAAGCAGATTGCCCTCCATAATGTGAGTGAACTTCATCCAATCAGTTGAAGGCTTGAATAGAAGAAAAGTCTGATCTTCCCCCTCAATAAAGGAAAATTCTTCCTGAGGGCCTTTGAACTTGAATGCCTTACAGACTTATGAAATATGCTGATTCAATAATGAAGGATTCCTAGGTGATCAGAATTTCTTTTTGGAGTACAATTAAGGTTTGCTCTAAGAAGATATAAACTACACAAAATAGAAGAAATTTGCTGAGCAATCTGAATATAGTTTATTCCCACATGCTTCCTTTTATATCTGGTTTTCCTTCACTATTTTAACTATTTCATTTTCTTCCTTTTATAATTTTTGATGAGAAATCCACTATAATTCTTAACATTTTTCTTCTCTTATTTTTTCCTCTAGCTTCTTTCAAGATTTCCACCTTGTTGTAGGGTTTCTGCAGTGTGAGTATGATGTGTCTAGGTACAGATTTTTTGGTATGTCTTTTGCTTTGTGTTCTCTGAGATTTGTGTATTTGTGGTTTGGTATCTGTCATTAATTTTGAAAAAAATTTCAGCCATTATTTATTTATAAATATTTCTTCTATTCCCTTCTCTGCTCTTATTTTGGTATTGCAATTATTCATATTATACCTTTTGAAATTACACCATAGTTCTTTGATTTTCTGTTCTGTTCTTATATTAGTTTTTCTCATTGTATTTCAATTTGATAAGTTTCTATTGGCCTATCCTCAAGGTCACTGATTTTCTTTTTCCTCAACTGTCTCCAGTTCATTGATAAGCCCATCAAATCCACTCTTTATTTCTAATAGTTTATTTTATTTTATTTTATTTTATTTTATTTTATTTTATTTTACTTTATTTTCTTTATTTTATTTTACTTTATTTTATTTTATTTTGAGAACATGTAAGTAGGGGAGGGGGACAGGGAATGAGAGAGAGAATCTTACGTAAACTTGATTTCTGCTCAGGTCATGATCCCAGGGTCCTTGAATGGAGGCCCACATTGAGCTCCATTCTGATCATGGAACTTACGTAAGTGATCATTCCATGATCAGAATGGAGCTCAATGTGGGCCTCCATTCAAGGACCCTGGGATCATGACCTGAGCAGAAATCAAGTTGGACACTCAGATGACTGAGTCACTCAGGTGCCCCTGTGATAGTCTTTTTAGATTTAACATTTTTTTAGTGTTTTAGGTTTAGCATTTCTTTTTTTTACTAGAGTTTCCATCTCTCTGCTTATATTACCTATAAGCTCCTGCATGTTGCTAAGTTTTACCATTTGAGATCTTAAATTTAGTTATAGTTATAGGAAATTCTCTGATAATTCCATCTCTGTGTCTCATTCTAATGCTTGCTTTGTCTCTTCAGACTTCTTTTCCCCTTGCCTTTTAGCATGTAACATTTTAGTTGAAAGCTGGACATGATATATCAGGTAATGAGAAATGTGAGAAATAGGCCTTTAGTGTGGTTTCATGTTAATTGAGTTAGAGTAGGGCAGTGTTTAATGTTGCTATAGCTTTATATGTTAACTTTCTCTAATGTCCTTATTTTTTTCTTCTTTATTATTTTTGAGTTTCCCTAAAAATCTTAAATGGAATCTGCACCTTGCAGTCCTTTCAGCTGTAATCCATTATTGTAGTCTGGAGCCCTGGTGAGGTTGTGACAGGTAAATGAAATCTGTAATCTCGTGATTAAATTTCAATCTTTCAGTGGTTCTCTGTCCCTGGACTGTGACCTCCACAAAAGTTTCTCAGCTTTCATTTCTCCCTTAGGTGAGACAGGAAGACCAGAGACAGATGGGGATGAGTCATTTCCTTTCTCTATTTTGGAGAAGCCTTTAGAAGGTCTTGTCCCCAAAATAAGCCTTTATTTTACTGAAGATTCTAGGATTATTTCTTTAAAAATCACTATTCTCACACTCCTACCAAAATAGGATTTATCTTGACTTTTCAGACTGAGAACTTGGTGGGCATTTCTGGAGGCAAAATGCATAAAAATATGGGGGCCCCATGAAAACTACAGGCCATGCACCCAGGGTTCTCCCTCTCATGCTCGTACTCTGCCTTCCACAGTTCACCCAAGTTACTATTTAAGTGTGCCCACCAATTTTAGGCTTCAGCAGCTCTGTTCCAGAGAAGCTGCTATGTTTCATTGTATTCACTTGTCTGTACAGAGCCCAGGGTGGTAATTTGCTTTGTAAGGACAATTCTCTGATGAGTTCGAGAAAATCCACTGTTTTCAATTTGCGTAAAATTTTTCTTAGGATTCAGGTGAGGACCTCAAAGTTCTTTACATGTCAGAGTGGAAACATGTTTCATTGTTGCTATTTCTGAATTTTTTATTTGTATATATATTGTAAATGGTTAAATTTTATCATCAATTTTCTTTCTTTCAAGTAGGGCTTATTAGTATGAATACAAAATCTTTTGTCCAAATCAAGACATGTTTAGCAATGAAAAGAGAACTCTTAATACCAATATTAAACTATAGGCACAAATGAAATTGGGTAAACTGTGAAATAGGGTCACCCCATATTTTATCTGAGTTCTTGAATACATGACATTATATGTTTTTTATGTATGAATGACAGTTTTCTTGATCACATGTCATAGTATTAAAAATGTTTGTTGGGGCGCCTGGGTGGCTCAGTCAGGTAAGTATCTGACTTCGGCTCAGGTCATGATCTCACAGTCCATGGTTTTGAGCCCCACATCAGGCTCTGTGCTGACAGCTCAGAGCCTGGAGCCTGCTTCCGATTCTGTGTCTCCCTCTCTCTCTGCCCCTCCCCTGCTCATGCTCTGTCTGTCTTTGTCTCAAAAATAAATAAAAAATTAAATAAATTAAATAAATAAATAAATAAATAACGTTTGTGTAACAGTTCACTTTATTTTTGACATTGAATTTTAGATACTGAACAGTCTGAGTTTGGAATGATTTTTACTGAGTAATGACAATTTCCAGAGGATTCTTTAATTATATTTTAAGTGTAATAATTATTATCAATGATATGTTTAGTAGTAAATTATTTTCATCAGTTTTTCCTAGGACACAGGTTTTTTAATCTGTATTATCATTTATTTATATATGTATATGTGTATTTCTATGTATATATAAATTATAGTTTTCATCTCTGTTCTTGGTTCTATTTGTTTTTTAGGAATGTAAACTGTACTTATTTGAATCTCCCTTTCTTCCATATCTAGCATCATTTTTCTGATCTTTATCTGTTGCTTAAATTTCAATCTGTTTTGTAGAACTTTTTAAAAAATATTTATTTTTGAGAGAAAGACAGAGTGTGAGCAGGGATGGGCAGAAAGAGAGGGAGACACAGTGTACGAAGCAGACTCCAGGCTCTGAACTGTTCGCACAGAGCCCGAAGCAGGGGCTCAAACTCGTGAACTGTGAGCTCATGACCTGAGCCAAAGTCGGACACTTAACCAACTGAGCCACCCAGGTGCCCCATTTTGTAGAACTTTTTAAAAGACTGTCTGCATGTCTTTGGTAATATTGCTATTTTGGTTTTATTAATGATTCTATTTTTCTGTCTAGTAATTTTGGCAGAGTACATCCAATCTCATTTTGCTTATCAATTTCTCTTTAATATCCCTCACTGTGCCTTTGAAAACAATTTTTTTTCCACAAAACTGACTTGCAATCATTCATTACTTGGAGTATGGAGAACTGTATGTCTGAAGATTTGGGGAAGTTAATTCCACTTCTAATGTTTATAACTCAGTTAAAAATATATTTTGGGGTTGGTATAATGCTGGTTCTTTTCAGGTTATTATTTCTTTTTAAATGAGGACAGGTCCATCCAAGCCAATACTTTGCAGAAGAATAGAGATGGGGATTAATGCTCATTGGGGCAATAAAAGATTGGTGTGGCTCAAGGGGAAGCCTTTATATAATCTGCTTATGTGATTTGTCATCTATATTTGCTCATCTGTCTCTGCGCATCACTGATAGAACGTATATTATTTATTTTACCGCCTTCAGCTTTTCTTCATTTTTTGCTATACTGAACTTAGGCCATGAAAAGATATTCCTGCTTGGCTTCTTGTATAGCTTGTTACAGCATTTAGATAAAGACTCATCACATTTGATGAGCCTTTTAAGACTATGTTTTAGAAAAATCTGCACGCTGCCTGAGGCCAAGAAGGTATGTAGCAGTTCTATATACACATCTTGATTTTGACAAAAATGTTATTTTATTTGGCAGATACTGTTTGTTAATTGCGATTTGAAGTTGAGGATATTTACTTCTCTATTTGGTTATTATCAGTGAATGTTAGAGGAGGAGAGGAAAATAAAAACACTTTTGCCACATTCACGGCATTAAGGGAAAGCTTGAGGAACGACTTTTAACATTCCATAATATATCTCACTCAACACTCCAAATTAATAAGCAGTTAAGTGAAAAAGGTGAACTATGCAACTTGGTCAGTTTTCTTGTTCTAACTGAACTGCCCTAATCTCTGTTCCAAAGTCACTCAGTTCTTCTTCAAAGAGGTAGCTAATTATAAATTTCTTATGTATCTTCCCAGAAAGTCACTGCAGTTATAAGCATATAATATGATAAAATATTAATAAACTAATAGGTAAAAGGAATATATATATATAAATATTAATTATAAAAATGTAGTACAAAGAATGTGTCTAGGTGCACTAGTATAGGGGTAAAAGTGTAGGGGTATATATACAAGATCTATACCTAGAGCATATTTTATACTATATTTTTTTGTACTGAATGTACTTGGAGAGCATTTCATATCAATATATTACTTTCACTGCCCTATAATACTCCATTAAATACATATACAGTAATTTGTTGAATCCATGCTCTATTGTATTGGTACATATTTAACTTGTTTTAATATTCTTTCTAAATTGTGAATTCTGGGCAAATACTTTAGGGATTGGGTGGGGGGGAGAGAGAGAAAGAACTAATACACTAAAGTAGCCTACTTCACAATTAAGTGTGAAAATAAAAGTTGCATCTAATTCCAAGGCATGAAAAAATTATAAAATGCTACTTTTAAACTCATGTCAAGGATATTTCCACTTTTAAGACACTTTTGAGTCATAGTTGTCATTTGAAACAAACTTGGAAATGCCATGTGTAATTAGGACACAACCAGGAAGTAACTTAAATTCATTTAGTAAGTGAAAAAAAACAGCTCAAGACTGTCTGCATAGTTATCTCAGATGAACCGAGGTAGTTAATCAAGTCCCCACAAATGTCAGACAGGTAATAGACAGCTCCCATCAGAAGACTCAATCCTTACAACTATTCATTTCCTAGAACATTTCTCATTTATGACAGTCACGGGAAAGTCTAAGCTACAGTTGCTTGCTAGTGTAATTGACTGAAATTGTTTTTCTGCACAAAGAAATATAAAGTGGTTGGAGAAAAATAACAGCTGTAACAGTCTTTTGAAGATTTTTCAAATGTCGGTAACAATTCATTAGAAATTAGAACGTTGGAGAGCACCTGGTTGGCTCAGTGGGTTAAGCATCTGATTCTTGATTTCAGCTCAGGTCATGATCTCACAGTTCATGAGATCAGACCCTGTGTGGGGTTCTGCACTGACACCACAGAGCCTGCTTGGGATATTCTCTCTCTCTCTTTCTCTCTCTCTCTCTCTCTCAAAATAGAGTAAAACTTTGGACTGCGAGTACCTTGTTCTGCGAGTGTTCCATAAGACAAACATTTCTAATAAATTTTAACTTGATAAACGAGTGATGTCTTGCAGTACGTGACCTAGTAGTACTGCAAGTACTACGAGTACAGGGAATATTACATGATGCCAAACATCACATAATCACAACTGAACCAATGGTTCTCTCCCTCTCTCTCCCTCTCTCTCTCTGTGGGATTGTGGGTGATCATCTCCCATGCTTGAATGGTCAGTCTCAGGCCAAGGTGTTTGGCAGAAATCAGTAATTTTTCAGAACATTGGAAGGTGCCCACAACTGGCACTAATGTATTTTTTGTCACTTCAAGCACCTATGGACAGTCCTTTACTTTTCCGTACTCTAGTGAACTTAGGAATGCTTTGCTTCGTGCTAGGTCAGGCTGCCTGCAGATAGAGACCCTTTCCTCCGCAGCCTTATTGCCAGTTACATTAAGTACAGTAGATGACAAGAGTTTATTCATACTGTATTGTAGTCAACATCTGTTAGTGATAGTGAAAGTTGTCCTACACAATAACCCTCCTCTCTTGTCTCCCTCACACCTGCCATGAAGGTTTTCAAAGGTAAGTGCTGATTAATTTATTTTTCTTTATATTTCATATTTTCTTTATCATTTTGTATTATATTAGAGTATTGTAATCATTTTCATGTGAATAATTTTGGGCTGTGGAATGAATCATCTGAGTTTCCACTGTTTCTTATAGGGAAACTTGCTTTGATATACAAGTGCTTTGGATTACAAGCATGTTTCTGGAACAAATTCTCACAAACCAAGGTTTTACTGTAAATAAACCTTTAAAAATGTTAGAAAATTGGGCACAACTTATAAGTAGTTTTTGTTTTTCATAGTGGTTGGGGATTTGAAGTAAAATTGAAACTGGATAATTCTTCGCCTGCCAACCAGGAGTTAGTAGAAACCATACTGAGAGGTTACACAAGCAATTTGATACAGAAAGTAAGACCAAAGCACTGAAGGGGGACACTAGGGGTGATAGTTCTTAGAAAGTGACTGCAAGTTGTACTCAAAGCACTGGAGTGAGAATCTAGCTATCATCCCAGTGCCCTGAACATAACTTTTAAGTATCAAAACAAAAATAAACTGTGGTTAGTGCAAAAGGATCATTCATATAGCTAGAAGAAAAAATTAAGGGCCTACTTTGTGAAAGCAAAAGCGTTAGAAACTTTTCTGTTGCTATCTTTAAAATCTGTGAGACAATTATTTCTTATTATTTTTAATGCGAATATACAACAATGATTCAACATTTATATACATAATAAACTGCTAACCATAAGTATAGTACCATCTGTCACCATACAAAATTATTACCCTATTATTGATTATATTCCCTATGCTATATCTGACATCCAATGTCAACTTATTTGTTTTATAATTGGAAATTTATACCTTTCAATCCCCTTTATGTATTTTGCCCATCACCTCACTCCTTTCCCCTCTAGCAACCACCAGTTTTTCTCTGTATTTGTGAGTCTGTTTCTGGGTAGTATGTTTACTCATTTGTTTTGCTTTTTTAGGTTCTATTTATAGGTGAAATCATCTGGTATGTGTCTTTCTCTGACTTATTTCATTTAGCATAATAATCTCTAGATCCATCCATGTTGTCACAAATGTCAACATTTAATTTGTTGTTATGGCTAATATTCCATTGCATATATGTAACACATCTTCTTTACCATTCATTTTTTGATGGATATTTGGATTGCTTCCATACTATTGTAGATATTGCTGCAATGATCATAGGGGTGCATACATCTTTAAAAGTAGTGTTTTAGTTTTCATTGGATAAATACCCAGAAATGCAATTGATGGATCATGTGGTATTGCTATTTTTAATTTTTTAAAGAAACTATATTTTTTCCATATTTGCTGTAACAATTAGTGTTCCCACTAACAGTAAATAATGACTCCCTTTTTACTATATTTTCTCCAACAGTTTATTTCTTGTTTTTTTTTTTTTTTTTTTTGATAGTACCCATTTTGACAGGTGTGAGGTGATATAATGGTTTCGATTAGCCTTTCCCTGATAATGATATTGAGAATTTTTCATGTGTCTTTCTGACATCATACAACTCTTTGGGAAAATGTCTATTCATGTTCTCTTCCCATTTTTCCCATTATTTAATCAGGTTGGTTGGTAATTGATTGATCAGTGTTAAGTTATATTAGTTCATGATATATTTTGGATACTAACTCCTTATTGAATATATCATTTGCACATATTTTCTCACATTCTGTAGGTTGCCTTTTTGTTTTGTTGATGATTTCCTTTGCTGTGAAAAAGCTTTTTAGTTTGATGTAGTCCCAGTTGTTTGCTTTTATTGCCCTTGCCTGAGGACACAGATCCAAAAAAGACTGATGTCCAAGAGTTTACTGCCTATTTTTTTTCCTTTCAAGAGTTTTATGTTTTACACTTAAGTTTTTAACCCATTTTGAGTTTATGTTTATATAGAGTGTGAGAAAGTGATTGAGTTTTGTTTTCGTCCAAATTTCCTGATACCATTTATTGAAAAGATGATTTTTCCCCATTGTGTGTTCTTGCCTTCTTTGTCCTAGATTAAGTGACCATATAAGTGAGCTTTCTATTGTTACTTATATTGATCTATATATTTTTGTGCCAGCATCATACTGTTTTGATTATTATAGCTTCGTTAGTGGTTTGAAATCTGGGATTGTGATACCTTCAATTTTGTTCTTTTTTCTTAAGATTGTTCTGGCTAGGGGCGCCTGGGTGGCTCAGTCAGTTAAGCATCCAACTCTCAGTTTCAGCTCAAGTCATGATCTCACAGTTTGTGAATTTGAGCCCCATATTAGACTCTGCACTGATAACATGGAACCTGCTTGGGATTCTCTCTCCCTCTCTCTCTGCCCCTCCCTGTTGTGCGCACACACACACACACACTCTCTCTCTCTCAAAAATAAATAAATAAACTTTAAAAATATTGCTTTGGTTATTTGGAATCTTTCATGGTTCCATACAAATTTTAGGACTATTTGTTCTAGGTCTGTGAAAATGTTACTGGTATTTTAATAGGGATTGCACTGAATTTGTAGTTTGTTTTGGGTAGCATGGACATTTTAACAATATTCTAATCCATAAACCTGGCATATCTTCCCATTTTTTTGTGTCATCTTTAATTTCCTTCATCAATTCTTATGGTTTTCAAGGTACAGATATTTCACCTCCTTGGTTAAATTTATTCCTAGGTATTCTATTTGATATAATTGTAGATCATATTCTTAATTTTCTGATTGTAGGTTATTAGTATATAGAAACACAATAGATTTCTGTTTTAATTTTATATCCTGAAAATGTATTTATTTATTCCAATAGTTTTTTGGTGGCCTTTAGGGTTTTTTCTATATTGTGTTATGCCATCTGCAAATAGTGAGTTTTTCTTCTTCCTTATCACTTCAGATACCTATTATTTCTTCTTCTTGTCTGTTTGCGGTGCCTAGGATTTCCAGGTTTATATTGAATAAAAGTGGCAGGAGTGGACATCCTATTCTTATTCTTGATCATCGAGGAAAAGCTTTCAGCTTTCATTGTTAGGTATGATGTTAGCTGTGAATTTGCCATATGTGTCCTTTGTCAAATACTTTTTCTGCATCTATTGAAATGATAATATTTTTATCTTATTTTATTAATGTGGTATATCACGTTGATTGATTTGTGAATATTGAACCATACCTCTATCCCTGGAATAAATCTCACTGGGACATGGTAAATGATCCTTTTAACGTATTATTAAATTCAGCTTGCTAATATTGATGATATTCGCATCCATGTTGATCAGGGATATTGGCCTATAGCTCTTTTTTTCCATAGTGTCTTATCTGGTTTGGTATTAGAGTAGTGCAGGCTTTGTAGAAAGAATTTTTTTTCTCTAAGGAAAGGATTTTATTTATAAATTCACACAGATATTGGGATATTCAAATTCTCTAACTTATATCTTTTAGCAATTTGTGTTTTCTCCAAAGGAATTTTTACATTTAATCTCAGTTGTTTATTTATTTTTATATATAATTTATTGTCAAATTGGTTTCCATACAACACCCAGTGCTCATCCCAACAGGTGCCCTCCTCAATGCCCATCACCCACTTTCCCCTCTCCTCACCCCCATCTACCCTCAGTTTGTTCTCAGTATTTAAGAGTCTCTCATGGTTTGCCTCCTTCCCTCTCTGTAACTTTTTTCTCCCTTCCTCTCCCCCATGGTCTTCTGTTAAGTTTCTCAGGATCCACATATGAGTGAAAACATATGGTATCTGTCTTTCTCTGACTGACATATTGCACTTAGCATAATACCCTCCAGTTCCATCCACGTTGCTGCAAATGCCAGATTTCATTCTTTCTCATTGCCACGTAGTACTCCATTGTATATATAAACCACAATTTCTTTATTCGTCAGTTGATGGACATTTAGGCTCTTTCCATAATTTGGCTATTGTTGAAAGTGCTGCTGTAAACATTGGGGTGCAAGTGCCCCTATGCATCAGCACTCCTGTATCCTTTGGGTAAATTCCTAGTAGTGCTATTGCTGGGTCATAGGGTAGATCTATTTTTAATTTTTTGAGGAACCTCCACACTGTTTTCCAGAGTGGCTGCACCAGTTTGCATTCCCACCAACAGTGCAAGAGGGGTCCCATTTCTCCACATCCTCACCAGCATCTATAGTCTCTTGATTTGTTCATTTTAGCCACTCTGACCAGCATGAGGTGGTATCTCATGGTGGTTTTGATTTGCATTTCCCTAATGAGGAGTGACGTTGGGCATCTTTTCTTGTGCCTGTTGGCCATCCGGATGTCTTCTTTAGAGAAGTGTCTATTCATGTTTTCTGCCCATTTCTTCATTGGATTATTTGTTTTTCAGGTGTGGGGTGTTTCTGGTGAGTTCTTTATCGATTTTGGATACTAGCCCTTTGTCCAATATGTCATTTGCAAATATCTTTTTCCACTCTGTCGGTTGCCTTTTAGTTTTGTTGATTGTTTCCTTTGAAGTGCAGAAGATTTTTATCTTCATGAGGTCCCAATAGTTCATTTTTGCTTTTAAATCTCTTGCCTTTGGAGCTGTGTCAAGTAAGAAATTGCTGCGGCTGAGATCAGAGAGGTTTTTTCCTGCTTTCTCCTCTAGGGTTTTGATGGTTTCCTGTCTCACATTCAGGTCCTTCATCCATTTTGAGTTTATTTTTGGAATGCTGTAAGAAAGTGGCCTAGTTTCATTCTTCTGCATGTTGCTGTCCAGTTCTCCCAGCACCATTTGTTAAAGAGACTTTTTTTTTTTCCATTGGATACTCTTTCCTGCTTTGTCAAAGATTAGTTGGCCATACATTTGGGGTCCAATTCTGGAGTCTCTATTCCATTGGTCTATGTGTCTGTTTTTGTGCCAATACCATGCTGTCTTGCTGATTACAGCTTTGTAGTAGAGGCTAAAGTCTGGGATTGTGATGCCTCCCGTTTTGGTCTTCTTCAATATTCCTTTGGTATTTGGGGTCTTTTGTGGTTCCATACAAATTTTAGGATTGTTTGTTCTATCTTTGAGAAGAATGCTGGTGCAATTTTGATTGGGATTGCATTGAATGTGTAGGTAGCTTTGGGTAGCATTGACATTTTACCAATATTTACTCTTCCAATCGATGAGCATGGAATGTTATTTTCTATTTCTTTGTGTCGTCTTCAATTTCCTTCATAAGATTTCTATAGTTTTCAGCATACACATCTTTTACATCTTTGATTAGGTTTATTCCTAGGTATTTTTTATCTTGGTGCAATTGTGAATGGGATCAGTTTCTTTATTTCTTTCTGTTGCTTCATTATTGGTGTATAAAAATGCAACTAATTTCTGTACATTAATTTTGTTCCTGCGACTTTGCTGAATTCATGTATCAGTTCTAGCAGACTTTTGGTGGAGTCTATTGGGTTTTCCATGTAGAGTATCATGTCATCTGCAAAAAGTGAAAGCTTGACTTCATCTTTGCCAATTTTGATGCCTTTGATTTCATTTTGTTGTCTGATTGCTGAGGATAGGACTTCCAATACTATGTTAAACAACAGCAGTGAGAGTGGACATCCCTGTCGTCTTCCTGATCTCAGGGGGGAAAGCTCTCAGTTTTTCCCCATTGAGGATAATATTAGCTGTGGAGTTTTCATAAATGGCTTTTAAGATGTTTAAGTATGTTCCTTCTATCCTGACTCTTTCAAGGGTTTTTATTAAGAAAAGATGCTGTTTTTTGTCAAATGCTTTTTCTGCATCGATTGACAGGATCATATGGTTCTTACCTTTTCTTTTATAAATGTGATGTATCACATTGATTGATTTGTGAATATCGAACCAGCCCTGCATCCCAGGAATGAATCCCACTTGATCATGGTGAATAACTCTTTTTATATGCTATTGAATTCGATTTGCTAGTATCTTGTTGAGAATCTTTGCATCCATATTCATCAGGGATATTGGCCTGTAGTTCTCTTTTTTTACTGGGTCTCTGTCTGGTTTAGGAATCAAAGTAATGCTGGCTTTATAGAATGAGTCTGGAAGTTTTCCTTTCCTTTCTATTTTTTGGAACAGGTTGAGAAGGATAGGTATTATCTCTGCTTTAAATGTCTGGTAGAATTCCCCAGGGAAGCCATTTGGTCCTGGACTCTTATTTGTTTGGAGATTTTTGACAACTTATTCAATTTCTTCACTGGTTATGGGTCTGTTCAAGTTTTCTATTTCTTCCTGTTTGAGTTTTGGGAGTGGGTGGGTGCTTAGGAATTTGTCCATTTCTTTCAGGTTGTCCAGTTTGTTGGCATATAATTATTCATAGTATTCCCTGATAATTGCTTGTATTTCTGAGGGATTGGTTATAATAATTCCATTTTCATTCATGATTTTATCTATTTGGGTCCTCTCTCTTTTCCTTTTGAGAAGCCTGGCTAGAGGTTTGTCAATTTTGTTTATTTTTTCAAAAAACCAACTCTTGGTTTCATTGATCTGCTCTACAGTTTTTTTTTTTTTTTGGATTCTATATTGTTTATTTCTGCTCTGATCTTTATTATTTCTCTTCTTCTGGGTTTGGGGTGTCTTTGCTGTTCTGCTTCTAGACGCTTTAGGTGTGCTATTATATTTTGTATTTGGGATTTTTCTTGTTTCTTGAGATAGGCCTGGATTACAATGTATTCTCCTCTCAGGACTGTCTTCACTCATCCCAAAGTGTTTGGATTGTTGTATTTTCATTTTCCTTTGTTTCCATATATTTTTAAATTTATTCTCTAATTGCATGGTTGACTGGTTCATTCTTTAGTTATTACTAGTAACCAGTATTCAGATTTTCTATTTCTTCTTTATTCAGTCCTGGAAGATTATGTTTCTAGGAACTTATCCAATTTTTCGGTTGTCCAATTTATTGGCATAGAATTTTTTTGTAGCAGTTTCACTATGCTTTGTATTTCTGTGGAGTCAGTTGTAACTACTCTTTCATTTTTTATTTCATTTGAGTCCTCTGTCTTTGTTTCCTTGATGAGACTGGTTAAAGATATATCAATTTTGTTTATCTTTTTATGGAATGAGCTTAGCTTCACTGACATTTATTTTTAAAATTTACGTATTTTGAGAGAGAGAGAGAGAGCTAGTGCACACATGCCTGTAGGCAGGGAAAGGGCAGAGAGAGAGAAAGAGAGAGAATTCCAAGGAGACTCCATGCTGTCAAGCGCAGAGCCTGATGTGGAGCTTGATCTCACAACCATGAAATCAACACCTGATCTGAAATCAAGAGTTGGACATTTAACCAACTGAACCACCAAGGTGCCCCTCATTGATCTTTTTCCTTTTTTTCCCTTTGCCTCTATTTCATTCTTTTTCCTGTTCTGATCTTTGTTATTTTCTTATTTCTAATAACAATGCACTTTGTTTTCTAGTTGCTTTAGGTATAAGGTGAGACTTTGAAGTTGTTCTTGTTTTTTGAGGTGAGCCTGTTTCACCATAAATTTATCTCTTAGAACTGTTTTTGCAGTGTCTTGAAGATGTTGAAATGTTGTGTTTTCATTTTTATTTGTCTCAAAATATTTCCTCTTCAATTTCTTTGTTGACCCATTGGTTGTTTAGTAGCATGTTGTCTAGCCTCTATGTGTTCATGTTTTTTTTTTTTTTACCAGTATTTTCTTATAATTTTCATACCATTTTTATCCAAAAAGATACTTAAAATGATTTCAGTCCTCATGGGACTTATTCTGGAGAATGCTTCAAGTGCACTTGGAAAGAATGTGTGTTCTGCTATTAGGGGATGAAATGTTCGTATATATCTGTTGAGTCCATCTGATCGAATGTATCATTCAAAGTCACCATTGCCTTATTGACTTTCTGTCTGGAGGCTCTACCTATTGATGTAAGTGGGGTGTTATAGTTTCCCTACTATTATTGCATTATTGTAAATTTTTCCCTTTATGTCTGTTAATATTTTCTTTGTTTTTAGGTGCTTGTTTGTTGAGTGTTTATAATTGTTATATTCTCTTACTGGATTGATCCATTTACCCTTATATAGTACCCTTCTTGGTCTCTTACTGCCACCTTTGTTTCAAAGTATATTTTGCCTAAATATTGCTACCTTGGCTTTTTTTTTCCTCTTCTGTTTGCATGGTATATGTTTTCCATCTTCTCACTTTATATGTGTCTTTAAGTTTGAAGTGAGTCTCTTGTAGGTAGCATAAAGATGGGTCTTTTCTTTTAAATCTATTCCATCACTTTATGTTTTTTGATTGAAGTGTTTAGTCTATTTAAATTTAAAGTAACTATTGACCAGTATGTATGTATTGCCATTTTTAAACTGTTTTCTAGTGTTTTTTTAGTTCTCTGTTCCTTTCTTCTTTTGTTCCTTTCCATTGTAATTTGATGACATTATGTTAGCTTGGATTACTTTCCCTTTAATTTTTATGTATCGATTTTAGGCTTTTGGTTGTTACGATGAGGTTCACATATAAGACTACATGTATATAGAAGTCTTTTTTAAGTTGATGGTCATTTAAGTTCAAGCATTATGTATTTTACTTCACCCGCATTTATATATTTGATGTCATACTTTATTGTTTTCATTTTGTGTATCCATTAACTAATTATTGTAGATAAAGTTGATTTTTTCTCTTTTACCCTTCATACTAACTTTAAAAGAAATTGATTTATTGCCTTTATTATATGATTGTTTTTTTACTAATACATTTTTTTCTTTGAATATTTTCTTATGGCCTTTTCTTTTGTACTTAAAGAAGTTCTTTTAACATTTCTTGTAAGGCCAGTTTAGTGATGATGAACACCTTAACTTTTTATTTATCTGGCAAACTGTGTCCTTCAATTCTGAGTGATAATATTGCTTGGTAAATTATTCTTGGTTGCATTTTTTTTCCTTTCAGCGCTTTAAATATATTATGCCCTTCCATTATGGCCTGCAAAGTTGCTGCTGAAAAATCAACTAATAGACTTTTGGGTATTCCCTCGTATGTAACTAGTTACTTTTCTCTTGCTGCTTTTAAAATTCTTTTTGTCTTTAATTTTTGCTATTTTAATTATGTGTCTTGACCTGTTTAGGTTCTTTTTGGGGCTTCTCTGTGCTTCCTGGACCTAAATGCCTGCTTCCGTCCCCCTTTTAGGAACGTTTTCAACTATTATTTCTTCAAATAAGTTTTCTGCCCCTTTCTCTCTCTCTTCTTCTACTGGGACCTCTGTAATGTGAATGTACTATGCTTGATGTTATCCTAGAGGTCCTTTAATCTGTTTTCATTTTTTAAAAATCTTTTTCCATTTTTCTGTTCAGTTTGGATTTCTACTACTCTGTCTTCTACATCACTCATCCATTCTTCCGTATTCTCTAATCTGTCACTTCCATCTAGTGTATTTTTCATTTCAGTTGTTGTATTTATTCAGTTCTGATTGGCTTTTTTTCATTTTTTCAATCTCTTTGTTGAAGTTCATACTAAGTTTATCTATTATTCTCCCATATTCAGTGAGCATTTCATGACCATTACTTTGATCTCTTTACCAGATATATTGCTTACCTCTATTTCATGTAGTTCTTTTCTGAGGTTTTATCTTTTATATTTTGTCTGACTCTCTGTGATCAGCTATATCTTCTGGTCTTAAACATAGTGGTCTTATGTGAAAGGCATCCCGAGTGGACCCAGAAGCATAATTCTCCCTGGTCACCAGAACCAAGCATTTCATGGAAGTCCATTATGTGGACTGTGCCCAACTTTCTGTTGAGACTAGGCCAGGACCCCTGTAGATATGGTGGTGGGTGGGGCTGGCCCCCTACCCAGTTGGCTGAGAGGCCCAGCTGTAGCTACTGTGGGAATCCTGGTATGTGGGTTAGTCCAACCCATGGGTTTGATTGTTGGGTCTGGCTATACCTGTTGGGGTGTATTGGTGGGTGGTGTTAGCTGCTGGCATGGCTAGTTATGAGGGTTGGTGTGCATGTTACCAGTGTGCTGGTTGGTGGGGCTAGTCTCCCCTCCCTGGGGAAGGAGTCACCTTGGAGGGATACCTGCCCTAGTGGGCAGGTTGGGAAGGATGGATTCACAGGGAGCACTAGGGAAGGGTGAGCAATGCTAACAAGGTAGATAAGAGTGTCAGAATTGTTGCCCTCCAATGTCAGATCAGGTAGGCAAGAAAAATGGCACCCATGAGTGCTTTTGTTCATGGAGACAGTTCCTACAGATCCCTCTGGCATATGCCCTAAAATTAGTCAATAAGTCTCCTTCATTTATGGCCCACGTACTTTTTTTTTTTTTTTAATTTTTTAACGTTTATTTATTTTTGAGACAGAGAGAGATAGAGCATGAACAGGGGAGGGGCAGAGAGAGAGGGAGACACAGAATCGGAAGCAGGCTCCAGGCTCTGAGCCATCAGCCCAGAGACCGACGCGGGGCTCGAACTCACGGACTCACAGACCGTGAGATCGTGACCTGAGCTGAAGTCGGACGCTCAACCGACTGAGCCACCCAGGTGCCCCTGGCCCACGTACTTTAATACCACTGCTTATTTGATGGGTCTCAGACCAAGAGATACTGTGTGAGGGCCCTTTAAGAGCAGAGTCTCAGTTTCCTATAGCCCTGTGTTACTCCCAGAGATAAGCATCACTGATTTTCATAGCTCCCAGGCTGAGCCCTACTGTTTTTTAAAGCCAGATGTTATGTGGCCTTATCTTTTGAGTGCAGTTCCCCAGTGCAAGAATACCCACTGTGGGGCTTGAACCCTCATTCCTTAGGACCTCATTGACTGTGACATTCTTCTTGCTTGGGGGTTGCAGTTACATGCTTTTCAAACTGCTGTTTCTTCACTGGGTCTTAGGTTGAGCAAGACTGAAGGTAAAGCCTCCAAAAAAAGGAATCTCCTATATAGTTTCCTATAGTACTTTGAGACCCTGAACATCAGTCCCATTGACTTTCCAACCCAGATATTCTCTAGGCTTGAATGAGACAATTATTATCATCCCCATTATGTAGATGATGAAACTAGGGTTTAATTGCCCAGGTATAAACTATATGAAATCCAAACTCAAACCTAGAACTTGGACTTTAGTCATTATGGACCGCATTAGTTCAATATCAATTAAATGTATCTCACTAATAACGTGAATGATGAGAAGGGCGTATTTTATTCCCTCAAAGAGTAATAGACTCTTTGTTATTGTTTTACTAAGTTATTGTTTTACTAAGATATAATTGACATAAAATTATAGTGTCAGTTGTATGACATAGTGATTCCATATTTGTATATATTGTGAAATGATCACAAGACTAGTTAACTTGCATCAATATATGTAGTCACAATTTTTTGTCTTATGATGAGAACTTTTAAGATCTCTCTTATCAACATTCAAGCAAAGCAACAAAACAGTATTGCTATGTTGAGTATCGACCATGGAGTATATTACATCGTCATGATTTATAGCTAAATTTTTATAATTTTTAACCCCCTCCTGCCATTTCTCCTATCTTCCTTCCCACACCCCATTCTGACCTCTGGCAACCTCCCATCAGTTCTCCATAACCATGAGCTCATTTTTTAAGATAACATATGGCAGTGAGAGATCATATAGCAGTTGTCTTTTTCTGTCTTATTTCACTTAACATAATGTCCATAAGGCAAATCCATGTCGTCCAAGTGGCAAGATTTCCTTCTTTTCATGGCTGAATTATATTCTATACTTTCTTTATCCCTTTATCCATTGATGGATATTTAGTTTGTGTCCATATTTGGATATTTGATATAATTCTTCAGTGAATATGGGGGTACAATATCTTTACAAGTTGATGTTTTCATTTTCTTTTGGTAAATGCCCAGAAGTGGAGTTAGTGAATTATACGATAGTTCTATTTTTTGAGGAAACTTTATATTGTTTTCCATATTAGCAATACCAATTTACATTCCCACCAACAGGACACAAGTTTTCCCTTTCTCCACTTCCTCACCAAATTTTTTACCTATCTTTTTGATGATAGTGATTACAACAGGTATGAGGTAATATCTCATTTGTGGTTTTGATTTGCATTTACCTGATGATTAGTGATGTTGAACACCTTTTTCATATACCTGTTGGCCATTTTTATGTTTTTTTGGGAAAAACGTCTATTCAGATCCTTCCCCCATTTTCTTTTAAATTAGATTGGCTTTTGTGCTATTAAGTTTTGAGATCTTTATATATTTTGGATATTAACCCCTTATTAGATATGATTTGCAATTATCTTACCCATTTGTTAAGTTGCCTTTTCATTTTGTTGAAGGGTTACTTTGTTGTGCAGAGGTTTTAGTTTGATGTAGTTCTACTTTTGTATTTTTGTTTTTGTTGCTTTTTGCTTTTTACTTTGGGTGACAAATCCAAAAAGCCATCACCAAGACTGATGTCAAGGAGCTTACCACCTATATTTTCTCCTAGGAGTTTTATGACTTCAGGAAGGACTTAACATTTTACTTCTTCCTTTCTGATTTGATGTCAGTTATTTATTTTGCCTGCCTAGTTGCTCTAACTAGGATTCCCAATACCATGTTGAATAAAAGCAACAAGAGTGGACATCCTTAGCTTCTTTCATGATCATAAAGGGAAAGCTTTCAGTTTATCTGTGTTGAGTCTAATTTTAGTTGTGGCCTTGTTATATTGGCCTTTAGTATGTTGAACTGTATTCTCTATATATCCACTTTGTTGTGACTTTTTACCATTAATGTATGCTCACTTTAGTTAAGTGCTTCACTTGCATCTATTAAGATGACTATATAGTTTGGGGCGCCTGGGTGGCTCAGTTGGTAAGCATATGACTTGATTTCAGTTCATGGTTATGAGTTCACTCCCCACATCGGGACGACTGCTTGGGATTCTTTCTCTCCCTCTTCTCTGCCCCTCCCATGCTCTTTCTCTCTTAAAAAGAAAAGATGACTATATAATTTATTCTTCATTTTGTTAACGTGGTGTATTACACTGATTTATTTGTGGATGTTGCACTATCCATACATCGCTGAACTGAACCTCACTAATCATGATGTATAATCCTTTTAGTTAGCTAACATTTTATGAAGGACTTTTTGAGCTATGTTTACCCGTGATATTGGCCTATAATTTTCTTGTGGTGTCCTTGTTTGGTTTTGGTATCAGAGTAATGCTGGCTTTGAAAAATGAGGTCTTTTATTTTTTGGAAGTGTTGGAGAAGGATTGGTGTTAATAATTCTTTAAGTATTTGGTCAACTTTGCCTGTGAGATGGTGTGGTCTTGAACTTTTGTTTGTTTGTTTTGTTGTGTTTCTAAATGTTTATTTTGACAGAGAGTGTGGGAGAGGCAGAGAGAGAGGAAAAGAGAAAGAATCCCAAGGAGGCTCCATGCTTAGTGTGGAGCCTGATGTGAGGCTGGATCCCACAACTTGTGAGATCATGACATGAGCCAAAATCAAGAGTTGAATGCTTAACCAATAGCCACTCAAGTGCCCCCCCCCCAAATTTTGTTTTTAAACTCTTTTAATCCCTTACTACTAACTGGTATGTTGTGATTTCCTAAGATCTGGTAAGCTGTATGTTTGTTTCGAGGTTGTTCAATTTGTTGGTGTATAATGGTGGTGGTAGTCTCTTATGAGCCATTGTATTTCTTTGGTATCATTTGTACACCTGTTCTTTCATTTCTGATTTTAGTTTGAGTCATTTTTTTTCTTGGCATCTAGCTAAAGGTTTGTAAATTATATCTTTTCAAAAGTCAGCTCTTAGTTTCATTTATATATCCTATCATCTTTTTATTCTCTATTTAATTTATTCCCACTCTGATATGTTATTCCCTTCCTTCTAATAATTTTGGGCTACGTTTAGAGTTCTTTTCTATTCCCTTGAAATAAAAAGTTTGAGATTGTTGTTTCTTGAGGTAGGAATATTTTGCTCTATACTTCCATCTTAGAATTGCTTATGCTGAGTCTCATAAGTTTTGGTATATTGTATTTCTATTTGATGTAAGGTATTTTTTAATGTCTCTAAGTTTCTCCTTTGATCCATTGGTGGTTTAGTAGCATACTGATCTGCACATATTTGTAAATTTTCAGTTTTTTTCTTCTATTATTTCAGTCTTCTTAAATTTATTGACTTTTTTGTTGTCTAACATATATTCTATCCTGGATAATATTTCATGTGTGCTGGAGAAAAATGTATATTTTGTTGCTTTTGGATGGAATTGTCTCTACGTTTCTGTTAAGACCATTTCATTTAATGTGTCATTTAAGGCCTCTATTTCCTTATTGATTTTCTGTCTGGATGATATATCCCCTGATGAAAGTAGGATAGTGAAGTCCCTAAATATTATTGTATTATTGTATTATGGACTACTTGTCTTTAGGTCTGATAACATGTGCTTTATATATGTAGGTGCTCCACATTGAGTGCAGAGATATTTACAATTATTATAACTTTTTGTTGAATTCATCCCTTTATGATTATGCAATAATCTTCTTTGTCTCTTGTTATATTTTGTTTCAAAGTCAATTTTGTCTGGTATACTTATTGCTACCCCAGCTTTTTTTTTTTTTTTTTCCATTTTCAATTGCATGGAATATTTTCCTCATCTTTTCACTTTCAGTCTCTGTGTGTCTTTATGTCTGAAGTTTTAAAATCATGTTTTAAAATACATTCAGCCTGTCTTTTTCTTGGAGAATTTAGTTATTTTATGATTAAAGTAATTAGCGTGTACTCTTATTAATTTTGTTAATTATTTAATTATTTTCTGGGTGTGTTGTAGTCCTTTGTTTTTATTCTTTTCATATCTTATGATTGATAATTTTCTTTAGTGGTATGTTTCGATTTCTTTGTCTTTATATTTTGTGTATCTACTTTTGGGTTTGGTTTCTAGTTATCATGAAGCATACATATAAAAACTCATATTTATAGAGTGTATTTCAAGTTGATAATGAACTTAAATGCATTCCAAAGCATGATTTGTGTTTTAGATGTTACTATATATATATTATATGTACGTAATATATATAATATATATATATATATATACACACACTAATTTTGTTTTACAAACTTTATACTGGCTTTATAAGTGATAGATTTTCCTTCTTTACAACATTACATTGTTCTGATATTTACCATATGTTTACTTTTGTCTGTGAGATATATACTTTAAAATATTTTTCTGTACTAAACTAGTGATTTTCATTTCAACTGAAACAAGTCCCTTTAACTTTTCTTATAAGGACAGACTGTAGTGAAGAATTCCTTAGAATTTGCTTCTCTGGAAAACTTATCCTCCTTCAATTCTGAGTGATATCTTTTCTGCATAAAATATTCTTGGTTGGAATTTGTTTCTTTCAGCATTTTAAATATATTGTATCACTTCCTGATGGCCTGCAAAGTTGTTTCTCTCTTGCTGCTTTTAAGATCCTGTCCTTGTCTTTAACTTTGACATTTTAATTATATGTTTTGATATGAATCTCTTTTGGTTCTTCTTATTTGGAACTTTATTGTTTCTGGTTCTGGAAATCTTTCCATTTGCAGGTAAGTTACCAGTTGCTATGCCCTCGGGGTGGTAACCAGATAAGAAGTCTTTCTTTTTTGATTATGTTCTAGTGGGACCCATTAGCCTATGTCCCACTGGCGGCCAGTGCCAAGTGATCTGGAATTGTCCCCTGAAACAGCCACCAAAATTAGTACACCAGATGGTCAACATAAGTACCTTTCTGTGATATATTGGTAAATTATAGTAAGGTAGAAGGAGAGTGCAAAGATTGCATCCATTGACCTCTGTTCCCTGATAGCACCTTCATTGCCTTTAGATGTATGTTCCTTAGGCTGAAGCTCCAGAGTAAGCAAATAGTTCTTTTTCACAGAAAGACTAGGTTATGTTTCGGTCTGTTTTCGGTGCAGTGCTGTGGTGGTGGGAAGAAATGAAGAACTAGGGGACCCAGGGATGCAAGCCCTGCTGGCCACCAGACTCAGATGGTCAATGGGTGTCCCTTGTGTGGCAGCCATAATAATGAGATCACTAGACATAAATATGGTGGGCCCAGACACTTGTAAAAGCTCCCCTGTGGGAGATACTGGCATTCCATAGTGTGGCAGAGGGAGAGTACAAATATGATGCCCACTAGCCTTCCAGCAAGCTCCTAGATATGTGTTAAATTATATTAGAATGTGAGCCTTAGGGGTAAGCATATAAACAAATAAAGCCTGTTTGACAGAAAGTCTGAATGTTTTTAAAATGGCTATCTCTGTGCTGGGTCCTGGGGCCATGTGTGTGCATAAGCCCTTTACTATTTCCCATTTTGCAATAGCCTAAGGGTCTCGTGACCTGAGCATCCATGACCTACATGTTTTGAGGGCTTGTCTCACAGTTTCAGATCTTAAAATTTGGGGTGCCCACTGTGGGGATCAAAACCTTTGCTCTTTGGAGACTAACATTCTCTCTACAAGGGGTAGGGTTTATAGCAAGATTGTGTCTTAGCCTCTCTGACATACTTTGATTTAGGTTTTTTTCCCCCATTTGCCTAATGAGTAGCAATTGCTCAGATAATTTTTGTCTTTTTTTTTTTTTTTAGAAAAAATTGTTTCATATGTAGCTATGGATTTGATGTGTCAGCAGAAAGAGTGGAGTTCAAGATATCTCTATGTTACCGTAGTTAATTGGCCCCCCAGAATTCATTTTTTAATCAATGTTTTTGTAGTTACTACTGTTTTAAGCCAAGGTCAGAATTTATAATAATTTTAGAGAATTCAAAAGGAGTGAATTTGCTAGATAGGAATAATACTCAGTATTAATGTTTCTTTTGTGTAATACATTCTTCTTGGAGGTTGTGAAATTGTATATAGTATATCAATATAAATGATTGACATTCAAAGTGTAATTTAATACAGGATAGGAAAAGTATGTAGTGTTGTCACCATCCAATATCTGATGGAGAGTATTATCAATTGTATTTAGTTTTCTGGCTGTATCCATTCAGTTATGGGATCATTCAGAAATACCGTATTGGAGTTTTCTGTTGGCATATACAGCGAAATAACCTATTAGTAACTACATCAGTATCATGAATAAATGTCCATAGTTGTTGAATCCATGCATCATTTCCATCCCTATTTAGATAGCCACTTTAGTCATTAGCTTTTTGAGCAAGCAGTAGTTGATAGAATATCTTATCTACCTTACTGTATAGGAATTACTCTACAGTGGAAGCCCTTTGGTGATTATACACATGGCACACAAGTATTCTCACATTCTGGATTTTAGAATTTCATCCATATACTTCCTTCAGACCTTCTTGAAACCAGTGTTCTGACCTGTGTCTTGAAAGCTGCTGACCAAACTATTAGCCACTGCTCATGAATCATGATTGATTCATACCTTAGTGCCTTTTAACTTCTGGGGAAAGTAGACAAGTAGATATCAAATTTGGAAATGTTTTAATTCCCTAGTGACCTCACAGCTTCATATGAGTCTAAAATGATGCCACAGAACCACTTAGGCCGGTGTTAGCAAATTATATAGTAACATGTACAAATCTGCCTTAACTTGCCCATCTGGTCCATAAGGATTGCTTGCAGAAGAGTAGGCAAGGAAGAGGTGGTAGGCAGCAGACTTTGGTGCCTTGCGAGATACCTTGGGAGTATGAGCCACCAGATTTAGCAACTCTTTTGTTTTTGTTTTTCATGTTTGAGAGAGAGAGAGTGTGAGCAGAGGTAGGGCAGGGAGAGAGAGAATCCCAAGAAGGCTCTGCACTATCAGTTCAGAGCCTGATGAGGGGCTTGATCTCATGGACCACTACATCATGACCTGAACTGAAATCAAGTCAGACACTTAATCTAATTCATACATCCTTTCAGGAGATGCTGAAACGCGGCTGAGTAATCACCCAAAAGTAAACATTGATCGCTTGATATTCATTTTTTTCACAGGAGTTCAGATGATTTGGTCATAGGGAATACTGGTTCAGTTTTTCACGGGGAGCTATTACTGCCCAGGAGAAACCAGGAATGACTTCTTAACATGAGCTTTTGTCACAGAGGACAATTGTTTGCTTTGAAATAGTAAGGGTGTCATTTTTCTATAGGCTTTCTATAGGCTTTTCTATAAACTACTTCTGCAGAGCATCTTTATTTGCCAAGGCTCAATAGGTCCTAATAGATCATCTGGGCCATAAAAACAGAGACAGATTCCTTTGCATAGTATGCTGAACTAGGTAGAAAATGTTCTCAAGCTCTGGGTCATAGACCTCAACAACACACCAAATCTAAAACAAGGCCTCCCAAGCATTAACTGTGTTTTAGTTGAAGGGGATAGGGGTTACGACAACTTATTTTTCATTTTGAAGAGAGTATTACGGTATGCGCCAGATAAGTGGAATCCCTGAATACTTTGATGAAGTAGCATCCCTGATTTTGTGAGGCTTATGTCCCACTGCTTCCTGCTCTACAAGGCCTATCTATCTCTATCGTGAATCAGTGGGATGCCAAGGAGGATGGGAGTATGAATATTTTGACACAGGGATGAAGAATGTAGGTAACACAATTTGAGGTGGTCAGATAAAAAATATGCAGTTTTTATAAGGACAAAAACTAATGATAAAGTTGCCAGTTTCTGAGTAACTATCAGGTAGAAGAAACAGTATGGCCTCATTCCAATAAAGAGTCCATATAAAGAATAGTAATGGTTACAATTGTGCATGCTTCCATACTGATCTTATATGCTGTAAACATTTTATAATTAAAAACAAGTCAAATATTTGCTAAAAAGAAGATGATGTAGTACATAAGCAGTGATTTAAGTTCTCATCGAAAGCAAGACCCTTTAAATCAACATGATAAATGTTTTGCTAGAATATTGGGCACTTGGCAATTCAAAATTTAAACTTGCATCATTAGCTGATAGATTTGCACTTACTGATAAATGCTGTTCTAAAACTGAAATTATATAGTTGACAAGTGGTGTTATTTTATATGAATCCTCTGGCAAATATTTCAATTGATTGGCTTATTCAATGTAATTCCAACCCCTTTATTTCAGGTCTTACTGCATTCTACAGACTACAATTTACAGTTTATGTTCTGTATATGCCGTATTTCTTTGTCAGGCTGATTAACCTTCCTGAGATGTTAAAGGTGGGAATTACACAGAGATTTCATTTTTATTTGCAAGCATTGTCATGGATGCGTGTGGTATTTCAGTAGAAGTGGTAACAGGAGATCTAGTGTTCAGTCCCTAGATTAGTGAGCATTGAACATAAATGTTGCTGGCAATTGCAAGACTGAGGAATTGCCATCTTAGAGATTATAGTTGTGTTTCCTAATCCCTGGTAGAGCTGGAATGAGTAGTTAGTATCACAGCATCTGTATTCCTGGCTTTTGGATGGAAGGATGGCTCTCTGGTGTTTCTGGGAATCCGTTCAAGAAATTCAGTTTAGAGCTTTTATCCCCAGCCATTCCAAAGTATTTGTAAGTATCTAATAATCTATATTAAATCTCTTTCCTAGTACATTAGTTTTAATCATTTTATACATATATATATATATGTTATATACATATATATGTAGAGAGATATTAATGATATAAATACACATATAATTCTGATTGATATATCTACTTAGATTACCAACTACTACAGGAAATGATGTGTGGTTTACATGCCAGTCTTCTTACTGCTATTATCAAATAAATAATTTTACTCCATTTCATTTTCATTCTTATTTAAGGAATTGGTAACATTATACCTCTTTGCCTTTACTTTTAAATACTTTCACCCAATAATCATGTCTCCTACACATAAAATTTATATGCATAGAAATACAAATGTAAAGATTATTATACATTTTACAAATGTCTTCAAATATGTAACCAATGTAGACAAAATTCCTGGTGAAAAAAGTTTACAAAGGACTGTTAGTAGCAGCTGGCCTATGGAACATTTGCATGAACATTTGTGCATTTACACTGGGCCAAAAACAAACATTTGTTTGTAGTCATGATTAAAATAAACATTTTAATTTAGGTAGTGTTTGACACCAAAACAAGTGTCTTCAAATAAAATAATATTTAGGAAAGTAAAACTCCTGCAAATATGTTTCTGTGCTAAGCAAATATTTTATTTTTTAGGTTTTTGCCAATGCAGGTGCTAATGTACATGTTAAGTAAGGTGTGGGTGTCATTCTTCATGACAGAAAAAGGGAAACAACATTTCCCTTTTTTTGTAGCTATTTCCATTATGTATTATGAAAAGTTTGTTCAATAAAAATACTATGAATAAAATATTCACCTTCAATAAAATGTCTTTAGTATGTTAAATTCAAATCTGGTCCAGATAATAATACTGTTTTTAAATGTTGGGTGATAATAGCCTTTTGGATTATATGACATATAACATTTCTAATATCTTTGTATTTCCAAATACATATATATGATTTTATAAAGTCTATCTGGCCACTAAATCCATGATAGCTCATTTTAGTCAAGGTAATTTTACATATTAAATCTAATGTTAACCACCTTTTGGGATGGTGACTCTTGGGTCTGAATGCGTGACTGAAGCCTTTTATTTGGGAACTGTGAGTGAAGGTTCTGTCAATTAGGTACATTGGAGCTTAGAAAGCCCATGTAGGCATAGCTCCTTTCTATTCTCAATACCATTTCCTACCCTCTCTCATGTGTTAAACTGGGTACAAAGGCATAACTAGGGCAGGAAAAGTGGGAAGGGAATTGATTATGTACTGGGCCAGAGCAACTCCACTGAGAAACCAAGTCAGCTGAGACAGAGGGTCTGAAAACCACTAGAAAAAGTAAATTCCATAAATGCCCATATGGTCTCCCTATGTAGATAATTAAAGCAGACTTGCAAAGATCATTTTGAGTCAAGAATTCCCTATGTAGTCATGCTTCAAACTCACTTCTCAGTTTTAAGATAAATACAAACCTAGAGCTCTAGTGAAAATAAAATATCTCTATGAAATAGCCCTATAAGTTCCCAGTTTCAAAGTAGGGATTGAAATATGGTGTAAATTCAGAAATACGTATTCAACTCCTTTTAATTAAAAAAGTCCAAAAACTATCTGATATCATTGAAGAGCTTATGGGAAATAGTGTAACTATTGAAGCCTAGAATGAGGAAATAAATCTAAGGGAATTTACCATTTCAATGAAAAAATTCCTAAAGAATAAACTTCCACTAGGAGAAATTAACACAGGTGAAAAGAAGATAATATGACAACAACAACAACAAAAAAAGTGAGCAAAAGTTTTGGCAAATCTCAATAACTATGCATTATCAAATAATCAGGATTAGATGATTGTGTAATTCAGTGAATGATTAAAGCATGCAAAGATGCTTGTCATATATTTTTTAATTTTTTAGTAACTATAAAATTTTTAGCTTATAGTTAAAGGAGAATAATGGCAAAATAAGGGACAATAGAAAATAAAGTTCTAAAGATACTAAACACCTATTCTTGAGAATGATAGACTCAGCTGTTAAAAACAACCATTCAATTTGCAGAAAAAAACTACAAAACAATTTTTGCATGTAAATCAATTATCTAAAGGTACTAGAGAGTGAATAGAAACTGACAAATTCTGGTGGGAAGTTCAGACACTCTTGGAGAAAGGACAAGTAACTTCTCACCCTGACAGTTTTTAACCTGAACCAATCACAGTTGGCATGGCATATCAGTGACGGGAATGGCAATGATGAAAAACATGTCTGAAATGGTGGTGAGTGAACAGTAATCTTTCCATCCTGAGGAACCAGAAACCTGAAGCCAAAGATACCCTGATTGCTGAAGAGAGCAGTAGAATTCCAAGAGGGAAAGATACAGAAAACACATCTCTAAATCGTATTTTTTATCTCTGATTCACCTCTGAGTCAAAATAGAAATGAATCAGAGATAGAGATGCAGAAGCTAAAAAGACCCAGAGAAACTCAGCAAAAGACAAAGGATCTGAGAATGGAGTTGCTGTCTATGAAACAGTTTTGCAATTAAGTCCAGCCAAACTAAAACTAAAGAAACAGTGCTCAGTAAACAAAGAAACAAACAGAATTCAACCATTCACAGGCTAATGTCCAAAACTTAATCCAAATTTACACAGTATTTGAGTAATATAAATGGACACATTCTCAAAAATAAATTGAACATAGCTATCAGTTAAATGATAGGCCTCCAAAATAGAATTTTCAAATGGTAATTATGATTGAATAAACTAGGTAAGATATGCTCGCAGTAAATAAAGATAGATTTCTTTACAGTGTTGCAAACAAGTAAAAAGATCCAAATTAAATCTTAGAACCAGAGTATAAGTTTATTAAAAACATGAAAAACAAATTCCCTTGACCGAACTGCAAAATAGAAGAAAGAATTAGTGAACTTAAATATGTGTCATTAGAAGAAATACAAAATGAAGGAAAGTAAATGATAGTATTATGAGAAAATGAACAGAAACTTCAGGACCTGTTACATAGTATCCCATGCTTTAACATACACATGATTGGAAGTAGTAGGGAAGTAGAAGAGAGAAAGAATGGGGAAAAATATTTGTTGTAATATTTAGTAATCTTCTAAATATAATAAAAACAGAATTTTAAGGATAAAAGATACTTAATGAACACAAGTACAATAACAACAAATCCTCACCAAGTCAAATTGTTGAAAGCTAAATATTATGAGCTAATCTTGAAAGTTGCAAGAGAAAAGTGACACATTATAGGAAGGAGAAGAAAAATTAACGTCTGGGATTTTTTATCAAAAGCCATAAAGAACAGAATAAAATGTACCATCCGTAGAGTGCTGAGAATGGATGAAAATGTAAAACCAGAATTGCTATCCAGGAAAAGTATTCTTTGAAAATGAAAGTGTAATAAAAATATTTTCAGATGAAAGAAAACTAGAAGAATTTCTTCTTATCAGATATACATGAGTAATAAGGAAGACAATTCTTCAGGCTCAAGAGAAATGACACAACTGGAAGCTCAGATTCTCCAAAAACAATAATAACATCAGAAATAATAAATGTCTAATTAATATAAATGCTAACTTTTTGTTTTACCCTCCTTATAAACTATATAATTCTTTAAAACCAAATTTTGTAGAGTTTATATCAACTCCATAAAGAATAGGAACACATAAAGCTATACTCTGTACTTTTCCTAGATTTCCATAATATATGAACTGTATGTAAATTCTGAAAAGTTACAGATGTATATTACATTCCCAAAGACAATCACTAAACAAACAAAAAACAATGTATAGCTGATAAAAGAGAAAAATAAAAACTGGAATCCCAAAACTCATACAAAATCAGAAATAGTGGAATACAAGATCAAATAACACAAAGGTGAAAAACTAATAAAAGTGAAGATTAAATTTAACCATATCAGGGATTGCATTAATTGAAAACAACCACTTCAATTAAAAGTTAAAAATACAATGGATTAAAAAAGATGAATTTATGTTGTTTGCAAGAGAGGCAATTAAACTATCAAGACCTACTTAGGTTCAAAGTAAATGTGTAAAAAAGCATATAATGTGTTATCTACTGAATTGTATCCTTCCAAATTCCTATGTTGAAATTCTAACATCCACTACCTAAAAATGTAACTCTATTTAGGGATAAGATCTTCAAACAGGGGATTCATTTAAAATGATGTTGTTAGGGTAGGGACTTAATCCTATGTAACTGGTGTCCTTGTAAGAAGAGGAAAAGGTACTAAAGAAATGAATGCACAGATTAAAGACCAAGTGAAGAGGCAGCAAGAGGGTAGCCATCTACAAGCCAAAGAAGGAGGTTGTAAAGGAAATCAACCCTTCTAAAATGTTTGTCTTGGACTTCCAGCCTGTAGCACTATAAGAAAAATCAATTTCTGTTGTTTAAGCCACAAGTCTGGAGTACTTGGTAATGGCAGCCCTAACAAACTATTATACGAGCAACAGTAAGCATAAAAATGCTGAAGTGGGTAGAAAAACACGGAAGAGTTAAATTATGTTAAACAATATACTTATATTCTATGGAGTATAGAAGAATCATCAAAGAAATTGGAAAATAGCCTAAATAACAAAAATCTAACATGAAAAAAAATTATGGGGTACTACCAAATCAGTGCTTATATTAGAGAAAAATATGCAGATTCAATATTTATCTTTTCATCTTTAGAAATTAGAAAAAGGAAAGTTAGCAAAAAAAAGAAGAAGAAATAGTAGGAACTAATCAAAGAGAAATAGAAAAACAGTAGAGACAATTAATAAAACCAAAACTGTCCTCTTTCAAAGATCAAGAAAATCAAGCCTACTTCTTTCCTATTCCACCAAGAATACTTAGGTTATCTGAACAGTTGAGGGTTAGCAGAGTTGGGGAACACAGTAACCAGTACTCAGAACTCATCAAAGGGATATTACTAAATATTTTGCAGTTCATACTATTAATTGCTTTGTGGAATCCATCAGGAAGCTCACCCACAAACTGCCTGAGAATGCTTTCCTGTGCATTTTCCCAACTGGCCTATGGGCACCCAATGCTCCATATGCCTAAATCCCCACTCCCAGAGACATTAAGCAGAAGCCTTTGCAATGGCTAGTGAGTTTAGAAAGCCGACCCGAATCTGTAGAATGAAGAGAAAGCTTATAAATTTAAACATTTCAGGGCACCATGCTAGGGAAAACAAATGGGAAGTTCTTAGCATCTGGCCTGTCTTTATAGAATTGAGGGGGGAAAGCATAACATTATAAGAATTCATCACAAAAAGGGAATAAGAAGTGTGGAGTGAGTACATCCATGAACAGGTCTGAACAAATTTCAGACTCTCCAGACTGACTAGTAAAGGTATTTTTCTTCCCAAAACAGCAAAGATTGGAGTCGGTGCCTTTTCTTTTTCAAATGCAAATGTAGCATTTTGAAGGCAAGACTTGAAGGAACATAAAAATTCAAGGAAATGATACTACCAAAGGAACACGATAATTTTCTAGTAGCCAGACCTCAAAATGGAGATCTATAAATTGTTTGAAAAAATAATTAAAAATAATTCTTATAATGAAGTCCACTGAACTACAAGGGAACACAGGCTATTCAATGAAATTAGGAAACTATATATGAACCAAATGAGAATTTCAACAGAGAAATAGAAATCATTAAAAAAAAAAAGAACCCAACAGACATTCTAGAGTTGAAGAATACAATGAATGAAATAAAAACCGCAATAGAGAGTAATGAGAATAGACTTGATGAAGCAGGAAAAGAATTTGTAAACTTGAATACATCATTAAAAGTATCCAATCAAAGGTGAAAAGAAGAAAAAGAGCAAAGAAAGCTTAGGGTGAATTATAAGACAGCCTAAACTATATAACAGATGTATTATGGAACTCCTCAAAGGACAAGAGAGAAAGAGAAAGGGACAGAAAGCGTATTTTAAAAAATAATGACTAATTTCTCAAATCTGGGGGAAATATGATCATCCAGGTATATGAAGCACATAAGTCTCTAAACAGATTTAACCCAAGATAAAAATCAAAGAGATAATTTTGAAAACAATGAGAGAAGCTTATCACATACATGAGACTTATCACATACATACCACATATGAGAACCCTCATAATGCTATATGTGGAGTGTTTTCAGCAGAAACCTTGCAGGCCAAGAAAAGGTGAGATAATATTTTCAAAGTGCTGGAAAAATACCCTGCCAACCAAGAATACTTTTTCTGGCAAAGCTGTCCTTCAGAAATGGAGAGATACTTTTCCAAACAAAACGGAGAGAATTTAACATCACTAAAACTGCCTTACAAGAAACGCTAATAGGAATTCTTTAACTTGAAATAAAAGGACACTAATTAGTAAAATAAAAATATAAGCAGTTTTAAAACTCACAGAGCTAAGTATATAGTCAAAATAATACTGTAATGGTGGTGTGTCCATGATTTAATTCTAATAGATGGTTAAAACACAAAATTACTAAAAATAATTATATTTACAATAATGTGTTAATAAACTGTATGAAAGATGTAAATTGTGACATCAAAAAAAATAAACTGTGGGTTCAAGAATATTTTGTCTGTAATTGAAATTGTCAGCTTCAAAAAGACTGTTATAACTATAAAATGTTTTATGTAAGTCTCATAATAATCAGAAATAATATAGGAAGGTACACAGCAGATAAAAAAAAGAAAGCATATCACTATTAGAAATCGTCAAATTACCAAGAAGGATAGCAAAAGAGGAAGAGAAGAAAAATGAAAAAGTTTTGAAAAGCCAACTAATATGGCAATAGTATGCCCTCACCTAGCAACAATTACTTTAATATAAATGTATTAATTTATCTAATCAAAAAACATAATGGCTGAATGGATTAAAAAACAAGGCCCAACTATACTCTGCCTACAAGAGATTCACTTCAAGGACACACATAAGTTGAAAGTGAAATAAGGAAAAAAGATATCCTATTATCCTATGTAAATTGAAATCAACAGAGCAGGAGTAGTTATACAAGAAAAAAAAGAATTTAAGTCAAAACCGTAGCAGGAGAAAACTAAGGTCATTATATAATGATAGAGGGGTCAATTCATCAAGAGGATATAATAGTTATAAGTATATATGAATCAAATATTGGTGCACCTAAAAATATTAAACTAATATTAACAAATAAGGAGGGAGAAATATATAATAATAGGGGATTTTAATATCCCTCTTTCAACGACAGGTAGATTATCTAATCTAGGAATATTTCCTAGATATTTCCTATCTAGGAAATAACAGACTGGAATAACATTAAAGAACAAATGTACTTACCAAACATGTGCAGATCATTTAATTCAACAGCAGCAGAAAACCCATTCTTCTCTAGTGCAATGGGAACATTCTCCAGGTAGATCATATATTTGGCCCCAAAACAAGTCTTAATAAATTAAAGTGATATCTCAATATCTTTTTCAACTATAATGTTCTAAAACTAGAAAACAATTCCTGTAGGAATATGCTGAAATAAAACAACACACTGCTGAACAACCAATAGGTCAAAAAAGAAATCAGAGGAGAAACAAAAAGTATTTTGAGACAAATGAAAAAGGAAACACACATACCAAAATTTATAAGATAGAGCAAAAACTGTGCTACGATGGAAGTTTATAAGGATAATGCATTTATCGGGGGGGAAAAAAGACAGATTTCAGGTAAATCACCTAGATATACCTATAGAACTGAAGGAAATAACAAAGATGAAAGAAGAAATAAATTTAGACTAGAAAACAATAGAAAAGATCAATATAACTAAAAGCTTGTTTTAAAAAAACAAATGATAAATATTAGACTAGTAATAAGATTCAAATAAAATCATAAATCAGAAAGATGACATTACAACTAATGTTGCAGAAAAACAAAGGATCATAAGACTACTATAAACAATATGCCAGTAAGTTGAATGCTTAAAGTAATGGGGAGGTTACTAGAATCCTAACATTTCCAAACTCATTTTATGAGGGCAGCATTACCCCTGATACCAAAAGCAGACAAGGACATTGTAAGAAAATAATAGGCTATTTTCCCTATATTTTTCCCAGAAAAATCTTCAATAAAATGTGAGCAAACTGAAATTAATAACACATTAAAAAGATCATACCCCACGACCAAGTGAGAATATCCCCCTGGCATACAAGGATGGTTCAACATATGCACATCAACTGATGTAATATATCACAGTAAAAGAATAAAAAAATAAAAGTTACATAATTATTTGCATAGATGCCGAGAAAGCATTTATCAAAATTCAATATACTTTCATAACAAAAACTCTCAACAAATATACAACGTACCTGAACATAATAAAGACAATATATGACAGCCTACAACTAACATCATACTCAACATTGAAAATCTGAAAGATTTTACTCTAAGATCAGAAACAAGAAGAGGGCCCATTGTTGCCACTTTTGTTCAACATAGTATGGGAAGTCCCAGCCAGAGAAATTAGGCAAGAAAAATAAATTAAAAGTATCCAAATAACAAAGGAAGTAGAATTTTCTGTTTGTAGATGATATTATATAGAAAAACCCCAAGAGTCTACCAAAAAACAAACAAAAACCTGTTAGAACTCATAAATTCAAAAAGTTGTAGGATGCAAAATCAGTACACAGGAATCAATTGCATTTTTATACACTAATAACAGACTATTTGGAAGAGAAATTAAGGAAACAATCCCATGTACAATACCATCAAAAACAATTCAATACTTAAGACTATTGATAACTAATGAGGTTAAAGACCTGTACACTAAGAAAAGTAAGCTATTGGTTAAGACACAAATGAATGGATAGATATTCCATGTTCATATATTGGAAGAAGTACTGTTAAAATCTCCATACTAACTGAGGCAATGTATAGATTCATTTCAATTTTTATTAAAATTTCAGTGGTAGGGGTGCCTGGGTGTCACAGTCGATTAAGTGTCTGACTCTTGATTTTGGCTCAGGTCATGATCTCATGGTCAGGAGATTGAGCCCTGCACTGGGCTCTGTGATGACAGTGGGGAGCCTGCTTGGGATATTCTCTCTCTCTCTCTCTCTCTCTCTCTCACTCTCTCTCACTCTCTGCCTCTCCCCCACTCATGCTCTCTTTCTCTCTCTCTCCCTCAAAATAAATAAACTTAAAAAAATTTTTCAGTGGTATTTTTTTTTTGATAAATAGAAAAAACAATGCTAAAACTGTATGATACCACAAAAGACCCCAAATAGCCAAAGAGATTTTGAGAAAGAAGAAAGCTAGAGACATCATAAGTCCTAACTGCAAACTGTATCAAAAGCTATAGTCATGAAAATAGCATGTACTGGTATAAAAACAGACATAGGGACAAATGGAACACAACACAAAACCAAGAAATGAATCCACACATCTACGGTGAACTAATCTTTGGCAAGAGTGCAAGAACATACAGTGGAGAGAGGATAGTCTCGTCAGTAAGTTGTGTTGGGAAAACTGGACATCCATGTACAAAGGAATGAATCTGGACCTCTGTCTTTAAACCATTAACAAAAATTAATTAAAAAATGGATTAAAGACTCAAATGAAAGACCTAAAACCATAAAACTCCTAGAAGAAAATACAGGAAAAAAAAAAAACCCTTTGCCATTAGTTGCACAATGATTTTCTGGATATGAAACCAAAAGCATGAGCAACAAAAGCAAAGGACAAATAGGATTACATAGAACTAAAAAGCTTCTGCACAAAGACGGAGATAACAGAGCATAAAGGCACTCTATGGAATGGCGGAAAATAATTGCAAACTACATCTGAGAAGAGATTATTATCCAAAGTATAGAAAGGAGAAGATACATAATCCAATTAAAAATGGACAGAGGACCTGAATAAACATTTTTCCAAAGAAGACCTCCAAATGTCTAAGGCCCAAGAATTGGTATCAATATCAATATTCATCAGGGAAATATAAATCAAAGCCATCATAAGGTATTACCTGACACCAGTTAGGATTGCAGTTATCAAAAATCAAGAAATAACAAATGTCAGGGAGGACATGGAGAAAAGAGAGTCTTTGTACAATGTTGGAAGGAATATAAATTGTTATAGGCATTATAGAAAATTGGGGATTCCTCAAAATATTAAAAATGGAACTGCTATTTTGTGAAGATTTGTGTCTCCCACCCTGTATTCGTATGTTCAAATCCATCCTAATTCTAAAGTGATGATATTCAGACGTGGGGCCTTTGGGAGGTATGTAAGTCATGAGGGTGGAACCCTCATGAAGGTAATTCATATTCTAATAAAAGAGACCCTGCAGACTTCCCTAGCCCCTTCTGCCTTGTGTGCCTACAACAAGAAGTCTACATCCCCAGGGACAGCAGAGTGACTCAGTCAGTTAAGCATCCTACTTGGGCTCAGGTCATGTTCTCACAGTTTGTGAGTTCAAGCCCTACATCAGGCTCTGTGCTGACAGCTCAGAGCCTGGAGCCTACTTTAGATTCTGTGTCTCCCTCTCTCTCTCTGACCCTCCCCCGCTCACACTCTGTGTATCTCTGTCTCTCAAAAATAAATTAAAAAAAATTTTAGGGGCCCCTGGGTGGCTCAGTCGGTTAAGCGGCCGACTTCGGCTCAGGTCATGATCTCGCGGTCCGTGAGTTCGAGCCCCACGACGGGCTCTGTGCTGACAGCTCAGAGCCTGGAGCCTGTTTCAGATTCTGTGTCTCCCTCTCTCTCTGCCCCTCTTCTGTTTTCTCTCTCTCTCTCTCTCTCTCTCAAAAACAAACATTAAAATAGTCTACATCCCCAAAGAGGGCTCTCACCTGATCATGTTGGGATTCTAATCTCAGACCTCCAGGCTTCAGAACTGTGAGAAATAAATATTTCCTGTTTGTAAAATACCTGTCTGTGGTATATTGTTACAGCAACTGGAATGGATCAATGTGACTACCTTATGGTCTGTCAATTCCACCTCTGTGTCTATATCTACAGAAAGTGAAATCCATATCTAGAATAGATATTTACACTCTCCTGTTCATTACAGCATCACAACAATAAAGATATGGAAAAAACCCACATGTCCATTGATGGATTTATGGTGAAAAATTTTGATGTGTGTATACACACACACACCACACAATGAAATAGTATTAAGCCTGAAATAGTATTCAGGAAACCGTTGGGATGGCATGGATGAGGCTTGGGGACATATGACATAAGTGAAATAAGTCAGAGAAAGATAAATACTGTATGATTCACTCACATATAAGATGTAAAGAAAAAAAGCCAAACTCACAGTAACAGAGTAGAATAGTGGCTGCTGGGGCCTGGGGGTTAGCGGAAATGAGGGTATGTTGGTCCACAGGTACAGACTTCCACCTATGAAATGAATAATTCCTGGGGATCTAGTATGCAGCATGGTGACTACAGTTAAATATATTGCACTGTATACTTAAAAGTTGCTAAGATAGCGTTTTCACTGCCAAGGAAAACCCATAATGGGTTAATGATTGCTGTAATGTTTCAGAGTCCAGACAGGTTTGAAATGGTGTCATGTGGAGGCTGGAGGGTAGCACCCAACACGGATGCTGATCAGGTATCCATTCCTGTGTAAAAATTTAGCCCAAAAACTTACATTTTAAGACTACAAATACTTACTACCTCATGTGGTTTCCGAGAGTCAGGAATCTGGAGCAACTTACGTGGGTGTCTGTCACTTAGGGTCAATCGTGAAATTGACATTGGGTCTTCTCACTTGGAGAATCTGGAGGTGGAGATTCAACTGGTGTGGTTGTTCTTCACTGCGTCTTGGCCAGAGGCTTTAGTCCCCTCCTATCTGCATAAAGCTACTCCCAACATGGAACATCTTTTCTCCCTGAATAGTCTAATAAATCTAGAAAAACTACTCCCAAGAGCAAACGCTCCAATTTTTTATAAGCTAGTATTAGAAGTGGCATTCCATCACTTCTGCATCATATCTTGTCACACTGGCATAACGTCACTAGAGATTACATAAATCTGTACGTACCAGGGGGCACCAATCAATTGGAACCATCTCAGGATACTTACCACAGGGCATAAGAGTCCAAGAAGGTGCAATTTTGCATGATGGTGATCTGATGTAAACAATCAGTGCTCCAGAGACACGAGAGCGTGCCTGTGCTTCCTGGCAGCCAGGCACAGGTGTGGGAGCCTAGCAGAATGTCCACCTAAGAGAGGCAGCAGGAGGAAGAGGCGGTTGCAATCAGAGATTGGTTGCATAGAGAGTGGTTGATTAGATCAGTAGTTACACAAGGTAACATGCGAATCGAACAACTTTGAAGAAGGTATTTACAAATGTATAAAAAAGTAAAATAAACCCTCTTATGTCGGCTTGGAATTGGAGACGTGGATGCTAGGCAAACAAGTTGGGAAATACAGATTTAAATATACGCAGTTGACCCTTGAATAATAGGTGGGGGCACCAGCCTCCGCATGCAGTCAAAAATCCATTAATAACTTGTGACTCCCCAAAAGTTAACTACTTACAACCTATTGACTGAAAGACTGACTGACATAGTTAACACATGTTTTTATGTTATACACGGTATTCTTACAAGCTAAAGAAAACGTAGGGTAAATATATTTACAGTGCTGTACTGGATTTATTTTAAAAAATCCACAAATTAGTGGACCTGCACAGTTCAGTCTTGTTCACTGTACAACTGTATATGCGCACACACACACACACACACACACAGCTTTCCCAGCTCTGTCCATAAAGAATGCCTCATAGGAGCAAATTACCAGTACCAATAAGCAACAAGTGCCCAAGGCATGGCTTATAAATATGATTCTCCTCCAAAACCAACTAGGTTTCTTTCAGAAATGACTGAATTCAAGCCCATATCAGGGAAAAGTCAGATTGGCCTGGAGCATCTTGCTGTACCAGAAAGCAAGGAAGTGTTTAAGGAGCGATGGGGTCATGTCAAAAGGGCATAAGAGCCAGCTGGAATGGGCTTCCACAGACCACACTGCAGGGAATTGAAGCATCCAAATAAACAATGACACTAACAGTCTACTGAAAAGGTAGGAATACAAGTCCATGTTAATATAAATTAGCATCTGAATAAATTGAAACTTTGAATAGGAATGAGGTACTTCTGACTTTTAAATTACTTCCCTACAAAATGCTTATTAATGATGAAAGGGTGAAAAAGCAGCTTCACAGGAGAGAAGACTGGTTGACACCACATTGATCAAGTGATCTCGGTGATTGTTAGCAATGTGATCAATCAAAATTGTGAGCCACCCAGTAGTTTGTGACAAGCACATAGCATCATTGTTGTGATATTCATGCCAAATATTTATAGCCTGTATCTAATTATGAGGAAACATCAGACATACCAAACCGAGAGACAGTGTACAAAGTAATTAATCTAAAATCCTCAAAACTGCCAAAGTCCCAAAATAACCATTACAAATTGAAAAAAAACTGTCATGAGACGATGACTAAATGCTAGGTATAATTCCAGACCTGATCTCTTTCCTATAAAGAAGATTATTGTAACAACCGAGGCACTAACGTAAACTCATGATTTCCATGGTTGTATTTTAAGAGATCATTCGTTCTTATTTGCAGGAAATACACCCTAAAATATACATGTGTGATGTGGCATCAGATTGGCAACTTGCTCTCAAATGTTACAAGAAAAATTGGAAAAAGGGTTTTTATAATGTCTGTGTAATTTTTTCCATAAGTGTAAAATAGTGAAATTTAGAATAAAACTTGCAGAAAAAAGATTTGTTAGCTTTTTGCTATTAATTCTAATTGAAATATGATTAGTTATAAAAGTTCCACGTGTGTTTGAGCACAATGAATACTGTTATTGTCATGTAAAGAGGTCTTCATATAACATTTTATATGGCTTTTTTAGCATGTTATCCATATCTTCTATTTACTACAAGATTTTGGTCTGCTTGCTAGTTCAGTTTCTGATAAAAGTATTAAAGATTGCTGTTTTTCCCTTGAAATTCTGTTATTTTGCTATGTAAATTCTGAGATTATCGGAAACACAAACAATAACTTGAAAAGATATATGCACTCCCATATTCAGTGAAGTGTTATTTATTATAGACAAGACTGAGAAGCAATCTAACTGTCCGTCAGTGGGTAAATGAGTAGAGAAAAAGTGGTACATATATACAGTGGAATATTATGCAGCCATAAAAGATGAAATCCTGTCATTTGCAACAATTGGATGGACCTTGAGGGCATTATGCTAAATGATGTAAGTCAGAGAAAGACAAATACCATATGATCTCACTTACATGTGGAATTTAAAACAAAAAGGACTCCTTGATACAAAGAACAAATTGATGGCTGCAAGAGGCAAGGGAGGGGGAGCAAGATGGATGGGGTCAGAAGTACAAACTTCCAGTTATGAAAGAAATGTCATGGGTGTAATGTACAACATGGGGACTATAGATTATAAAACTGTACTGCATCTTTGAACGTTGCTAAGGGAGTAAATCTTAGAAGTCCTCAGCACAAGAAAAAGATTTTTATGTGTGGTGATGAATGTTACCTAGACTTGTAATGGTCATTTTGCAATGTATACAAATGTTGAATCATTGTGTTGCATACCTGAAACTGTTATATGTCAGTTATATCTCAATGACAATTTTAAAATAATTTGCTTTCTTCCTACTAGTTCCTCTATTCCCCATGCACACACACATTATTACCTATAATCACATACATGTCTTTATAATGAGAGTTTTAAAACTATTAGCCCTATTTTAAAACACCGTGGCCACAACTAAATGTTTGTAACATTTGAACCCAAAATATTTAATTGCTGTTATTGGTCTGTTAAAAATCTACAGATACACAATAACTATTTTTTAATGAACTTAGTAATAATCTTTTATGTAAGTTAACACCTCTTCAATTGAACCAAATAATCACTGTATGGTTAGATCATTTACTTCCGTAAACCACTGCTGTCTTTAAACGTTCAATAGCTTGTGATAAAGGACTTTTCATTGGCAATTAAAAATTTCTGAGATTATATTAAGTGAATACAAGTGCATGATTAATCATCTTGGTGAATTTTATTATTTATAACTTATACATTCCATTTTTCTTGATATTAATATTGTCCAACTTTATTTTATTAGAATTTATCTGATATAATTTTTGCCTCCTTCCTTCCTTCCTTTTTCTTTTTCTACATTGACACCTTTATTTAACCCCCTGTGCATATGACAATTGTGTTGGTTGATCTAAAAATGTCCTTCATGGACTGTTTTCCTTTTCTCTACAGAGTACAAAATCAAGTTTAGGGGAAGGTATTACATGTAATTGTTATATTGTTTTAATTTCTTTCATCTCTAACATGTCCACAGCTTTTCAGTGCTGGGCTTGATCCCACCACCCTGGGATCGTGACCTGAGCAGAAATCATGAGTCAGAGACTCAACTGACTGAACTACCCAGGTGCCCCTCATTTCATAGAATTTTCTACATTTTGAATTTGTCTCATGATTTTGTATGATTATATTGAGCTTATATATTCTCAGCCACATTGTGTCCTTTTCAGGGTATCACATAAGTGTGCACAATGTGTAAACATCTTTTTAAAGAAGCTTGTTCACCGAGGGAAACAGATAAGGTTGTAGCTATAAGGCAGTATTTCTCAACCTTAGCCGTAAATTAGAATAATGTGAATAGCAGTGTAAAGGCTCCTCCTCCAGAGATATTGACTTAATGGGTCTTGGGTGGTGCCCAGACATCAGCATTTTTAAAACTTCCTAAATGTTGCTAATGTGCGGCTAAATTTGAAAAACATTGCTCTAAGAGTATGTGGGTAGTGATGGTGGTAATTTAACAGGATAGAAGTTAAAGCATGTTTGAAAGCTTTTTGGAAATCCAGTACACAAGAAAAAGATTGAGGTTAAAGAACAATATAAGGAGTTTTAAGACCTTTTGTCTCAGGCCCTTGTACTTGAGTACAATTGTAATTTTTGCCTTATTTCTTAACTTTTGTGCCATTTATTTATAAACAGCACAATTTGTTCTATTATACGTTTTTTATATTTCATTACTTTTCATATACTTATATTTGTTTTAAACATTTTTGTCATTATATATGTTTGTATTTGTTTTTAGCTTGTTATTTATGCTTTCTCTTTGCCATGTTTTTTCTTCTATCATTAGGTTTTATTTTCCTTTTCTTTCCTATATTGTTTGGATGTAAGTCTATATCCTTTGTTTTAGTAATTATAATACTTCATCATTCTTATTTAAATGTCACTACCCTACTAGAAAAGATATGTTAATTTTGATTTCCCCTATTACATCTATATGCTGTTTCACAATAACTTAATTACAACTTTTTCTTTTTAATAAAATTATTATAGTTATTATGGTTTAACGTAGCTAATGCCTTGTTCAGTTAACAGCTTGCATCTCCCTCCTTCCTTTGAACAAATTTATCATCGCTATTTGCCTCCAGGTTGAAATTCACTTGTAATACCAAAAGTAATAGAGCATTTCACAGTGGTAAAAAAAAAAAAAAAAAAAAAAAAAAAATGCCAGCATATGCATTCCCAGGTGAGGCTAGACAAGAGGATGCCCTGCCTTCTTACTTCTGCTCTCGTGCCTGCCTTTTTGTGATCTGTTTTTAACATTTTAATGCAATTATTTGGGTGATGTTACTGTTTAAAGTAGTCCCTAAGTGTAGCGCTAATGCCGGTGTCCGTTCGCCTAAGGAGGCTGTGATGTGCCTCATGGATAAAATACTTGCGTTAGATAAGCTTCCTTTAGGCACGAATGACCATGCCAATGGCTGTGAGTTCAATGGTAATAAATCAACAATACTGTCCATCCAGAAACAGGAAGAGGATGTTTGCCCATCTGTATGTGAGGCCACTAGGGAAAGTGCTAACATAATGTGTAGAGTGCATAATAAAGCTAGGGGAAAGATGGAAAAGCAACTCGTTGTGTAGTTTCATGAGATGATGGATGATGAAAAAAACATGGTAGACAGCGCTGTTACAAGGTTGAAACCCCCCAAAATTCAGGTCCACGTTACTTGGGGTAAAAAACGTTAAACATTTCTTGTTTCAAAAGATGGGAAAGCATGAAAAATGTGAAACTTGCAGATAAGGCAATTTCTACAGATGAGGAAACTGCAGAAGAATTTTAAAAATAGCTGCTAAGTGTTGTACAGGAAAGGGTTGTATGGAAGGCACACACGAGGTGGCTTGTTCTATAAGAACTTTGACAAACAAACCTCTAGAACACAAACAGCATTTTGACTGACAAAAAATAATGTGCCCAGAGGCCTGAAAGAACCCAAGTCTCTATTTCTCCTGAGAGCAAAAGTTTAGTATTTGGTAAGTCAGTGTTCCTGGCAATTTATGGAATATAAACTACCACAAATAACAAGATTTGACTCTGTTTTCTTCCTGACATATACTGTTTAATAGAATTACTATTAGTAAGGGTCTATTAGTAGTTTAGGGTTAAATATGTCTGAAAATGTCTTTATTTCTCACTTTTTCTTAAATAATTGCTAATCTGATTGTAAAATGCTAGACTGATAGTTATAGTCTCTCCGGAGTTATATGTTTCCATTGTGTTTCTTTTTAAAACAATTTTTGAAGTATAGTTGATATACAATGTTATATTAGTTTCAGGTATACAACATAGTGATTCAATAATTCTATACATTATGCTGTGCTTACCTGGATAAGTATAGTCACCATCTTTCATCACAAAATATTACCAACTATATTCTCTCTGCTGCGCTTTTTCATCCCTGTGACTTAATTTACAACTGCAAGTTTGTACCTCTTATTCATCTTCACCTATTTTGCCTCTACATTTGCTGTCAAGATGCGTGTCCTTTTTTTGGAGAGCATCATTGAGGAATGAAGGATTAAATGACATTATGTCTAGAGCCTGCATTTAAAAACAGTGGAGACATTAAATAAAAGTGGAAAAAAAATCTAACGATTCTTCATCTGGGTGATACGAACATAGGGATTCATTGTGTTCTTTATACTTATTTAATTTAAAAATACTTTATAATGTTTTAAATGAAAATATAAAAACGATCTTTTCAGGTTTAACAACAACAGCCTGTTTTGGGACCCAGCTTCAACTCACATTCTTAGCTCTCTGCCTGCTGTTTCTTTTATGTTACTGACTCTGGGGACTTTGCCTTCTTTTTTGTGGACTCAGCCATGCATTGAAAATAATTTTTGTTAAAGATTATTTAGCACTTGTATGTTTATACTACCAGAATTTTTACATTATCTTGGCCTGCCATCCCACTGGAACCATTCATTTTCAGGAAGGATATTGAAAGAAAGAATAAGCAGAAATTATAAAAGAAAGTAACACATAATTTGACTACATCAAAATGAAAACAGAGAATGCCCTCTCCTCATAATGCCTCAAAACACAAGCAGCATTTGAAGCATTTATACAAGAAAAAAAAAAAAAAGGCTTCCCACAGCCTATCAAATAAAGATGATCAACAAATCAGCAGGAAACATGAGCAAGGAACTGGTCAAGAGATGCATACAAAAGGAAGCAAAATTAAGCAATTCTCATATGAGGAGTTCCTCAACTGCATTATTTAAGAAATGCAATTTTAAACAAAATTAGGGTACTTTTTAATATATCATTTCTATCAGTCAGGTTCCAGTCATAATCCCAGAAAAATATGTTGATTATTTTAACAGATTATCTATTTATTTACTTATTTATTTTTTATTAATTTATTTATTGAGAGAGAGAGTGTGTATGCAAGAGCAGGGGAGGGGCAGAGAGAGAGAAGGAGGGAGAGAAGCCCAAGCAGTCTCCGTGCCAACATGAGCCTCCATCACGTGAACCACGAGATCATGACCTGAGCCAAAGTCAAGACTCGGATGCTCAAATGACTGGGGCAGCCCTAGAGACATTTTAATATAAAGGGTTGGTTAATTAGATACCGGAGGGCTTAAAAGGCAAGTGGAAAATACTAAGTTTTCGTAGAAGTAACAACTTCTGGAAGAAGTTGGCACTCCAGGGCTTGAAAACCCAACGGAACACTTCTGGGGTATTACAACCTAACTATTTGAAGCAGGCATTTCCAAAACACTGGAATAATATCTGAAGAGGAATTGCCTCCTGTTGGTGCCCAAAGAAGCGGACCCTGTAGCACTAGAACCTAGGCCCCCGGCGAGGAGGCTTGGCTGATGCTGGACCTGAGGAACTCAGAGTTAGGTTCTGAGCAGTTGGGATTTAGTGTTCTCGATGCACTGCTATTGCTGAGGAAGCATGATACAGCTGGTTTGGGGACTAGGATATAAACATTAAAATGGGAACAAATTGCTGCCACCAGAGTGAACTGTTTTTTGATGTTGACAGAAATAAGTAGCATACAAGGAGCAAGAGCGTTTTCCTTCTCCATCCTTGCAGTTACTTCTAGTAAATGCTGCCTGCATTTACTGCCTAACAGCGATCCCTGCCTAACAGGGATCTATCAGCCAAAGCAGAAATGAGATGTTAGTCCCAGCTACAGCATCACAAGGTGGACTCAGAGCTAAAAATAGGTAACTTAATGACAGCATACTAAACGTCAAACTGACGTGAATAAATAGAAACTCTTAAACCCTGGCAGAGTCTGCAATGTAACTTGATAATAACCCTGCTTGAAAACAATTTTGAAACATGTAGTATAAAGTTGGAAAAGTTCAAACACTATGATGCAGCATTCTTTCAAGTGTACTCCCTATATTTAATTTGTACACAGGGTGATATATACAAGGGTGTTTATGGCGACTTGTTTTATAGCAAAAAAAAAAAAAAAGAAAGAAAGAAAGAAAGAAACATGGCCTAATTTACCATAAATAAGAAATACTGTATTTTTCTAATATATAGCACCTTAAAAAGATCAAAATAAATATATATCAATATATAAATGGGGGCGCCTGGATGGCTCAGTCGGTTAAGCGGCCGACTTCGGCTCAGGTCATGATCTCATGGTTCCTGAGTTCGAGCCCCGCGTCGGGCTCTGGGCTGACAGCTCAGAGCCTTGAGCCTGTTTCAGATTCTGTGTCTCCCTCTCTCTGACCCTCCCCTGTTCATGCTCTGTCTCTCCCTGTCTCAAAAATAAATAAAACGTTAAAAAAATATATATAAATGATAAATTATATACATACATATACACATTTTAAATATATATATATATATATATATATATATATATATATTCCTTAGGACTTTGGAATTGTGGGTTTAACTCCCACAATTTAAAGAAAATCCTACCATGTAACTAATAGGCAAGGCCATTTCTCATTGTCAGAATATTCAGGAAAATCGGGCTTACTATTCTTTATGCAAATAAGCATGTTCATGAGTCACCAGGACAGGCATTTCACTTATGAAATCTAATTTTAACGTATGTGCACTGAGGAATGGCAAGATATATATACAAACAAAGAGATGGATTGGAAAGACAGGTTGCCCCTCATTCACAATAAAAGCCCTCCTGGTTTTCAGTTCTTGTGCAACTCTCTCAAGCATGATCTATCCCAATCTGTGCTTTTGTTAGTGACACAATTGTATATCCCAATATTAGATTATATTTTCCTTAGACCTGTGGAAGGTGAAACATACATATGGCTTTTGCAAAGTGAGGTAAGATAATGATGAATGGAGCCATGCAAAGAAAATAGGAGACTTCAAGTATATTCATAAATGGAGTGATCTTTGGAAAGAATACATATACACAGTAGGGATTTGAAAGATGATTTCTTCAAAACTATCATGACTATAATACGAAAAATCAGTACCCCACAGGTGAAAGTAATTTAGTTTCCAAATAATCAGCCTTATATTAAGAAGTAATGAGTTGTTTCTGAAAATATCTATAGAAAGTATGGTCAAGAAAACAGGAAAATAAACCTATTAACCTCCTTTTAAAATGTTCAAATTTCAGGTGAAGTATACAAGATAAGAGCAAAGTATAGACTGTGATTCTAATGTTCTTGGAAATTTTTATCTATTTTAAGAAGAAATCATTTTCTTCCGTAGAGGGACTGCACATTTTTGTATTCATGCAAAAAAACAGAAGTAGTAATGTTCTACATGGGGCTAGCTGTCCGGTTACTTAAACTTTGTTTCTCTGTGTACTGTTCTGAAGTTGAAAGAGTTCTTTAAAGAGTGAACTAAATACGGTCACCCTATTTCACTACTTAGAAAAAAATATTCATCCTAGCTAATATTAAGTCTTAGAAACGATCAAGGAATCAGGCAAAGCACTGAAACCTTATTTCAAAATCAACAGCACCAAAATGTTTTAAATGCACATAATGCAAAAGAGAGACATTCGCTGCTCACACTTTTGGATATGTTAACTATCACCTCTTGTACACCCTGCAGTCATAGTATCACCATCTTTAAAAGATGGTCTATGCCAACATAATTGGTATCCTTTTCATATTATCATCTTAATGATTATGTCTTACTCTAGTTTTCATTTGAAATATTTTTGAGAACCCATAAATAAAAATTCTAAAGTTGTAAAATTTGTTTAAAAAGAGCTAACCTGTTTGTTTAAAAATTTGTTTTAAAAAAATGTGTTTAAAAACAGCCTGGGTGGCTCAGTTGTCTAAGCATCCGGCTCCTGATTTTGACTCAGGTCATGATCTCATGGTCGTGATACTGAACCCCATGTCAAGCTCCATACTGGGTATGAAGCCTGCTTAAAGCTCTCCCTCTCAAAAAGTTAAATTAAAAGATCTAATGAGATAAAATCTAATCAACAATTATATGTATGGGAGTACAATAGATAATTTGGGGATTTAAAGATAATAAGATATAATTCCCATAAAAATAATGGTATTACGTATAAAGCCCATGCTATGTGTAAGATATTTTTCTAGTGTTTTACCTTCCTCTCTCTTATGTAATCCTCTGATATAGTTCTAGGAAGGATAATTTTATTTGCTCAAGCCACACAGATAGTTATTGATAAAAGCAGGATTTAAATTCCGAGTTTTTACCAGTGTGTTGTATTGTCTCTATCCCTACGTATAGAGAGCTTAATATCACATTATTTAGTGACGGAAATGAAACTCTCCAGCACACTCACAGATATTAGTAAGAATATGCTATTGATCCTAAATAGTGATAAATATGAGCACATTTTAAAATGTTTTTACTGTAAATGTTCCAAAGGCAGATAGAGAATTAAAATTATTGGTACAGTATAATGGGAGAAGAGGCAGAATCAATAAGCCAAAACCTCTCTGTTTCTTAAAGCTTTTCTGTTTTTAAAACTATTCAATTATTTTATGTTAAATTTCCTATAGAGCTGCCTGTTAGAAATATCAAACGGGTTTCTGGCCTGCAGGCATTCCATTGACACAACTGTCACTAAAATTACAAAGAATCATTTACTTTAAATAGCAGCAGAATCATAACATCCAGTAGAATTATTCACTTTAAATGCCAACTCTTGCTGAGTACTACAAATGCTTATTCAGAAAAATGAAGACAATGAAGGAGGGTGAGACTTGAAATTTTCTGTTTCAATATTAGTTTAAATGAATATTGTAATTAAGGGTTAGTTTTTTCACTAACATCTTTCATGTTTTAAATAATAATGACATGATTTTTGGAAGACATGAAATAGTTTGAGGAAAAAAAAAAGACTGAATTTTTAGTAAACAACTTGTAAGTGATAAATATATCCTTTGAGAAAATTCTAAACGTACAGAGTAAAACATATATATGAAAATATATAGCAAAGATAAAATATTAAAAAGAAAAATTTAAAAGATAAATGCTATAACCACACTCAACAACTGAGTAAGTTTCTTTATCAAAAGTTGAACACTATGGGGGCACCTGGGTGGCTCAGGTGGTTAAGCCACAGGCAGGTCTAACTCTTGGTTTTGGCTCAGGTCATGATCTCACAGTTTGTGATTTCGAGCCATGCATGGGGATCCGCGCTGACAGCACAGAACCTGCTTGGGATTCTTTCTCTGTCCCTCTCTTTGCCCTTTCCCTGCTCTGTTTCTCTCAAAATAGATAAACATTTAAAACAAAAAGTTGGGCCACCATCTAATCGTGGAATGCAACTGCTGCAGAGGTAATGAAAATTAAAAATGACCTCCTGTATACACACACACACACTCCTCTCAAAACCGTGAGCTGAAATCAGGCTCAGTGCTATAATCTGGGAGATTGGGTGGACCTTAAAGCTGTTCTCAATTATGTAGGGTCATGTGCTGGAAGGAGCAAACCTATCTTTGAAGACAGACCTAGGTTAAGACAGCTACAGGTTTGGGAATCTGTGATGTCCTTAATAAAAGCAAAAGAAAAGCACTGTGAATTGCTGGTTGAAGGCCGGTATGAAAATAATAAAGAGAAATCTCATTAAAATGGAGTCAGGGGGTTCAACAGGGAGAGTTCTGGTGCCCTACCACTCCTCATTTGCAAATCCAAAAGGAACAGCGGGACCTTGCACATGGATACTATTTTGCTACCCCAGCAGGAGGAAGAAAGTCTTTCCTCATCTCCCAGGCAACAGCCCAGCCAATGAGAGACAGCCACAACTCAACCAATGGAAAGCCACTATAAGTAAAACTCCTAGTTTACTCCAATGGACTTTTTGTCCCCAACAGCCTTCCCAACTTCACTTTCATCTATCCTTTGTTTCATCTGTCCTTTGTTCTATGGATTCCCCCCCACCCTTTTTTTTTTTTTTTTTTTTTTTTTTTTGCCATCGCTTGCTTGACCCAGATTATAATTCTGTGGTATCCCTGAATAAACCGAATTTTCCTGTTAAAATAACTGGCAGTATTATTTTTAAATTTAACACCAGCCTTTACAATAGCAACACTTAATGTGGGGTGGGATGAAGTGCTAGTTAAAGCCTTCTGCCAAAACGCTAGGAGGGAGAAGTATGGCTTTGCAATTAAATTCTAAAACAAATAATCTGCCATTTTAGTGTATTGCAATATGTTCTCCTATGTGTTTTTTTTTTTATGCCCCAAATTTTGATTCTGGTATAGGCAATTTTTTCAATCATTTCGTTATAATTTGTGCCTTATGAGTTTTGTTTCAGAAATTTTTACCTGCCCTGTTATATTTTACATGTAGAAACAAGCCGACACAGTGTTCCATATAAATTCTCTAAAGGAATAATGGTTAAAAGGTCAAACTATTGGGGGTAGGAGGCAAAGGTGATTTTCAGAGTTTTCAGTGGTCCCTCAATTAAATTATCACTGCTGGAATAATTGGGAGTTGACTATTTGAAAAAGATTTTATAAAATATTCTCACTTCAGGAAATAGCTGGCTGGTTGGAGGAATGCAAACAATACATGGTTTTATCCACATTTTGTAGAATTTACCTTTTGCAATAATTTCAGCCCCTGTCCTATGTTCTAATATGAAAATCCCCAAATAAACCAGAATTCCTATTCATTTTTAATTTATAAAAGCAGCAATTGACCCAGTGGTTTGCAGCATTATTTTAAAAGATTGCTGTTTTTGGAATTGCAGTTTGTGATAGTGTTGCAAATGTTGGCTACAAACATAAAAATGGCATTTAGACACTGCTTGTTTCACTTTCTTTCTTTTTGGTTAATGTTATTGAACAAACAGCAAATGGTGAAATTCTACAAATATTTTGTAGCTATTAGAAGGAAACAAGTTCTGAAGAAAAGGTATTTGCCTCCAGCAAGCCTGGAATTTAAGAAAATAAAAGGATTATTTAAGCTTTGCCTAGTGAGGCAAACTGTCTGCAAACTTCAAGAAATATTTAAGTTGCTAAAACCCATGTCTTCATTATAGGAATAGTCAAAAGAGCTGTCAAAGTATTTTAAGGAAGTCAGATTATCTAGCAGCTGTATACTACATCATAGTTCCTAATCAGATTGCTATTTCCTTGCTCCTCTTAAGGAAACGCTCAATACTTTTACTCATATTCCTTTTTTTCCTTTGCTTCCTTTTAAAAATGGCATGCAATGGAACTTTTTATATGCCTAGTGTTCTGTGAAAATCAGTGAAGAATCATTTGAGTAAGCTCAAATGCATACTTATATATGGGCTGACCCTACCAAATTAATTACTAATTACGATACCTTTCTCATATAGTATGTAGTCAGTATAACTTGGACAAAGATGTATAGGTGTCCATTTTCTACATAAGCCTCAAATACAACACAATGTTATACAATCCAAAACCTCTTATTCAGTAGTTATTCAAATTGGAATATACTGCACTCATATGTAAGCATAATTAGGATTATATTAACATGTACACAAAAAAGGTAAAAATCAAACTCCAAGGTAACATTACTTCTAGAACAGCCATCATCAAACAATGGGAAAAGTTAGAAAAAGCATGGAAAACTGACTAAAGCAAGGAGACCTGAGTTAAGAAGGAACTAACAAAAGGTGGTACAAATGAAGTCAGATGTCTAAGGTCCCACTCATAACAGACTCTGGACAAAAACCTCCCATCTCTGGGTCTAGTGTTAATCTCTCCTGGTCCTAATGGACCCTAGGACTTTTATTTATTCATGAACTATTTTAAATATATAAAAAGAATAGCAAATGATTGAACAAATATTCATATTCCTACCTTCCAGCTTTGACAAATGTTACTTGTCCTATTTACTTCAAAAAAATTTTTTGGTCACAATTCCATAGTTTCCTGTCCTATGTTGGGTTCAGGAAAAGTTATACTTTGGAGATTATTTGCTTTCTTCTTTGTTAAAGTGAGAACAATGCTATTTCCAGACTGGTATATTCCCAGTGAAATACCAAAAGTCCTACCCAAGCCAATTTTTACTTTTTATTCTTTAATACTGATAAAATGCTACCTAGACTCACATTCTCCACTTAACATATATGCCTTATCATCTTCAGTCATATCGATTCTTTAAATGTCAACAAGTAACATTAAGGATTCAAGAATATTTTTTCACTTCACAAATTACTCAAATCCTAAAGAAGCTTGACTTTATAAGACTGAAATTACACAGTTTCCCTCTCTGGGATACATGATACAATTTATGTTGGCCTTTAGATATTATATGCAGAATTACACGTTGTTTCCTTGATTCAGTCGTCACAAAAGACAACACAGATACATTCCCTGGCATAAAACAAAGTTTGTGTTTTTGTTTTTATTGTAGAGTGTTTTTCTTTTTTACAAAATAACAGCTGGTTGGTGGTCACCTTGAGCCTCAGGAAGAGTTATAAAGATTATGTATGTTATGTAATTTCACTATTATTTTATCACTCAGCTTCACAAGTGGTATTTAAAGTTAAGAACAATTTTAAATCTTCTTTATGTTAATAAAAAACAAAACACATTTTGAAAATTAGTCATTAATTTCCCTCGGTATGCAATTATATTAACCATACTATTGCAATAAACCTTATTTTATTACATTATTACTAGTAATGGAAGTACATAATTTTAGAGAATTAATCCTTTCTGCATAGTCTTAACATTTTGCAATACCATATTTCACTAATGGATTTAGATCATACAGAGAAACATCCACTGTAAGTCACCGTGGCCATTCACTAAATATGGAGATTTAAAACCAAAACTCCAACTGAGAAGAGTTTACCATAATTTGACCCTTCCAGTTTTTCTGAAAGCAAAATTGAGACAAAAGGGCTTATTTTTAAATGTTTGGGGTAAGAAATATTATGCTACACTGTCATCAGTCAATGAGATAGGATGAATCTGATTTAAAAGGGCTAATATTTATACATGCTACTCGTATGTAAAGGCAATAATGAAGAGAAAAATAAGCCATTATTTTTTTTAGTTTAATTTATTTTTTAAATTCACATCCAATTTAGTTAGCATATAGTGCAACAATGATTCCAGGAGTATGTTCCTTAGTGCCCCTTACCCATTTTGCCCAGTCCCCCCTCCCACAACCCCTCCAGTAACCCTCTGTTTGTTCTCTATATTTGAGTCTCTTATGTTTTTGTCCCCCTCTCTGTTTTTATATTATTTTTGCTTCCCTTCCCTTATGTTCATCTGATTTGTATCTTAAAGTCCTCATATGAGTGAAGTTGTATGATATTTGTCTTCCTCTAATTTCACTTAGCATTATACCCTCTAGTTCCATGTAGTTGCAAATGGCAAGATTTCGTTCTTTTTGATTGCCAAGTAATACTCCAGTCTGTGTATATGTGTGTATGTGTGTATATATATATATATATATATACCCACATATACATATATATATACATATATATACACATATGTGTGTATACACACGGTATGTGTGTGTATATATATATATATATGTATATATATACATATATACATATATATATACACACATATATGTATGTATGTATATGTGTATACATACACACACACATACCACATCTTCTTTATCCATTCATCCAATGATGGACATTTGAGCTCTTTCCATACTTTGGCTATTGTTGATAGTGCTGCTATAAACATGGGGGTGCATGTGTCCCTTCGAAACAGCACACCTGTATCCCATGGATAAATGCCTAGTAGTACAATTGCTGGCTCATAGGGTACCTCCAATTTTAATTTTTTGAGAAACCTCCATACTGTTTTCCAGAGTGGCTGCACCAGTTTGCATTCCCACCAGCAGTGCAAAAGAGATCCTCTTTCTGGGCATCCTCGCCAACATCTGTTGTTGCCTGAGTTGTTAATGTTAGCCATTCTGACAGTATTTTCTCATGGTGGTTTTGATTTGTATTTCCCTGATGATGAGTGATGTTGAGCATTTTTTCATGTGTCGCTTGGCCATCTGGATGTCTTCTTGGGAGAAGTGTCTATTTCTTCACTGGATTATTTATGTTTTGGGTGTTGAGTTTGAGAAGTTCTTTATAGATTTTGGATACTAACCCTTTATCTGATATGTCATTTGCAAATATCTTCTCCCATTCCGTCAGTTGCCTTTTAGTTTTGCTGATTGTTTCCTTTGCTGTGCAGAAGCTTTTTATTTTGGTGAGGTCCCAATAGTTCATTTTGGTTTTGTTTCCCTTGCCTCCAGAGACATGTTGAGTAAGAAGTTGCTGTGGCTGAGGTCACAGAGGTTTTTGCCTGCTTTTTCCTTAAGGATTTGCATGGCTTCCTGTCTTACAGTTAGGTCTTTCATCCACTTTGAGTTTATTTTTGTGTCTGGTGTAAGAAAGTGGTCCAGGTTCATTTTTCTGCATGTCGCTGACCAGTTTTCCCAGCACCACTTACTGAAGAGACTGTCTTTGTTCCATTGGATATTCTTTCCTGCTTTCTCAAAGATTAGTTGGCCATACGTTTGTGGGTCCATTTCTGGGTTCTCTATTCTGTTCCATTGACCTGAGTGTCTGTTCTTGTGCCAGTACCATACTGTCTTGATGATTACAGCTTTGTAATATAGCTTGAAGTCCAGAAAATAAGCTATTATTCTTAAGTGAGCTACTGGTAAATTCAGTATAGCTTTATGACATGAAATTTATCAAATAAATTTTCTATAGCAGAAAGATGTTCTTTAAGACAAAAGGAGTTAGAAAAGTGAATGAAGTACATACAAGGACACATTGTAAAATAGGAATTTTGTTTTTAAATATTACCAACATTCTTTGAAGTGCAAAAAAATTCATCTGGTTTAAATGACCTAATTTTATTTTACATTTTTATCTACCAAGTCATTATCAATTGGTATTTATTACCTAATACTGGGTCAAGAAGCACTTTTCTAAAATCTACTTTGCTAAGATTATATCCTTCATTGCTTATTTAAATATTTGCTTAAATGCATTCATTCATTTATATAACTAGTGGAGAAAGAGAAAATATTCATTTTTTTGTTTATTTATTAAGGAAATCACTATCAAGAAGAGGAAACAGACATTTAAGTAACTGGTTGTCAAACAGAGCAAATGAACACTAATCATATATGTACAGTTAATCAGATATGTTCTTCATGTACTTCCTCCTAATCTAGTTGAAGACATAAGACTAAATGAAGACAGTGCCTGAGAGCACCTAAAAGTGAAACCAGATTTTTGAGAGAAAGAAACATACGCATATGGAACCAGAAAAGACCCTGATTAGCCAAAGTAATGTTGAAAAAGAAAACCAAACCTGGAGGCATCACAATTCCGGACTTCAAGCTGGATTACAAAGCTGTAATCATCAAGACACAAAAACAGACATATAGATCAATGGAAAAGAATAGAGAAGCCAGAAATGGACCCACAAATGTATGGCCAACTAATCTTCAACAAAGCAGGTAAGAATATCCAGTGGAAAAAAGACAGTCTCTTCAGCCAATGGTGTTAGGAAAACTAGACCGTGACATGCAAAAGAATGACCCTGGACCACTTTCTTACACCACACACACGCGCGCGCGCACACACACACACACACACACACACACCAAAATGATGAAAGACTTAAATGTAAGATAGGAAACCATCAAAATCCTAGAGGAGTAAACAGGCAACCTCTTTGTCCTAGGCTACAGCAGCTTCTTACTAGACATGTCTCCAGAAGCAAGGGAAACAAAAGCAAAAATGAACTATTAGAACCTTATCAGGATAAAAAGCTTCTCTACAGCAAAGGAAACTATCAACTAAACTAAAAAGCAACCTCTGGAATGGGAGAAGATATTTGCAAATGACATATTGGATAAAGGGTTAGTATCCAAAATTTAGAAAGAACGTATCAAATTCAACCTCCGAAAAACAAAGAATCCAGTGAAGACATGGGAAGAAGAAACGAATAGACGCTTTTCTAAAAAAGACATCCATATGGCTAACAGACATATGAAAAGATGCTCAGCATCACTCATCATGAGGGAAATACAACTCAAAACTACCTTGTAACTGTCAGAATGGCTAAAATTAGCAACTCAGGAAACAACAGATTTTGGTGAGGTTGTGGAGAAAGGGGAACAGTTTTGCACTGTTGGTGGGAATGCAAACTGGTGCAGCCACTCTGGAAAACAGTATGGAGGTTCCTCAAAAGTTTAAAAATAGAACTACCCTATGACCCAGCAATTGTACTACTAGGTCTTTATCCAAGGAATATAAAAATGCTGATTGGAAGGGGCACATGCACCCCAATGTTTATAGCAGTGCTATCAACAATAGCTAAATTATGAAACGAACACAAATGTCCCTTGACTGATGAATGGATAAATATGGAAATATTACTTGGTGACCAAAGAGCATGAAATCTTGCTATTTGCAACAAGGTGGGTGGAATTAGAGTGTATTATACTAAGTGGAATAAGAGAAAGAAGAATACCCTATGACTTCACTCTATGTGGAATTTAAGAAACAACAGATAAACATAGGGGAAGGGAAGAAAAACTAAGATAAAAACAGAGAGGGAGGCAAACCATAAGAGACTCTTAAATACAGAGAACAAACTGAGGGCTGCTGGAGGGGAGGTGGCAGGGGTGAGGGAGTGAGGGATGGGCTAAATGGCTGATGGGTATTAAGGAGGGCACTTGTTGGGATGAGCCGTGGGTGTTATATGTAAGTGATGAATCACTAAAATCTATTCCTGAAACCAATACCACACAATATATTAACCAAAATGAATTAAAAAAGCAAAAGATATGCTAAGAAGTTTTTCCTTCCTTTCTTTTCTTTTCTTTTTTTTTTTTTTTTTTTTCAAAACGATATTTTAGACTCTGTCAGACCACAATTTGCATTCTGGCTGTGATATTTACTTCCTATACAATCATGCAGTTTGTTCCTATACCAAATAATCATATTATCATGTCAGGCTGTTTTTAAGACTAAATAAGATAATATGTAAATTCTAGCACTGTGATCCATAAAAATTCATCCCCTCCCCATCTCAGTTCTTCTCATGGCTATAAATACAATTATGTGTAAACAAAGAGGAGATGGGAGCTGCAGAGAAGGATAATGAACTACCAAAAATATCCTTATAAGTAGATAAGATTTGGATTTTTATTTTTTGTAACAGGCTTTTGATTAATAAAAATGAAAACATGGTTACTACACTTTTGGGGTCAAAAGACCAAAAGACCCTGGAAAAGAATGTAGTATTAAGCAAGATGCCTTCAAATACAGTGGGATGGAATGGGGTTACATGTTGAAAAAGCATAGAAAAATTAGTCCGAAACCTAGGAAAGGACTTTCTGCCAGCTGCTGGGGCAATCAGAGGTTGTTTTAGGCTCTTGAGAAGGAAACGATAAATTAAAGATGAAATTATAGGGTGACATGTTTGTGAAGCCAGACCTACTAGGAGACTGCATTGGTGGTCTATGATTAAGATTAAGCAGAACTGGTGTGGTGTAGAAAGATGAAAAGGTAAAAGCAGGGGGAAACCTGAAGGAAATATTAAAAAGGTATACATTTTGGATATAGAAGATGAGAAAAAAAGTGGAAACAGTATAGAATCCCCCCCCCCCATAACCCAATGATATGACAGATGGAAAAATAGGTAGTGCCGGAAATAAGTACTGGACCGTGGGTACCTTGTTAAGGAGTCAGATGATAAGTTTAGATTTGACAGGCTGAGTTTGAGTTTAGAGCATAGCATGAAAGTAAGCATGCTCTACATAAAGTCCCCCAGATTTTTCTGTACATGTCTTTTGTGTGCTACACACTAAGGGAATTATTAAGGTTGATTATTTTTTCTTTCTGCATAATTCAGTATCGTGTATTTCCAGGGGACCCAAATCTGGCCAAGAAAACCAAGCAGAGGTGTTCTGTGTGTTTCTGAGAATGTGTGTAGGGCTAATGGCAATATTTTATAATCATAAGAAAGAGCTCAACCCAGCCTTTGTATGGAGCCAAAACTGAGGATGGCAGAGAAAGACCTGAGATGGCATAAATTTAATAACTCTATAGAATTCCTGTATCAACCCCCCCAATATATGCTTATAAGATCATAATTCAAAAAATATCACAATTCCACATTTATAAAGCCCACAGTTTTTTTTTAAATATTTGGAATCCTTTGATTATTTTCCCTCTTCATACTACATCATCTAAATCTGTGTTCCTTACTGCAATAATATGCACCCTAGTACATCTAATGTATATTCTTCCAAATATTATTTCAGATATACATGTGTTACTAAAAAATATAAAGTATTATTTTTAAATTTTCAAAAAAGTGTTTTGCAGTGACTTCTGGCTTCAGCTCATGTCTGTAAAGAGCTTAGAAGTTGTCAATCCCATTCTTACAGAAGGCGAAAAGCTGGACAAACGGAGAAATCAATGACTTTTTTTCAATGCATCAGAGCATAAAGTTTTCAGGGCAAAAACCTACCCCTAAATCTGGAAAGAGAGATGAATCCGGAGAGCCAAAGCAAAGATTTGCTTTTCTAAAATAGAAGCTTCTGTAGGTATAAAGTGGTAAGGACACAAATATAATAATTTTGATGAATCACCAGAGATTAAGCTGGACTAGTGTGACAGTGAGAAACTCCCGGTGGATGCGGTCCTGGGAGAAGCACAGTTTCCAGTAATCCCACCAGATTCTCAAGGAAAAAGATCTTTGCACTCTGGCACTGGAAGACAAGAGTAGTCCTTATCAAATACACATAAGACATTCTCCTTACCTTAACAATAGCATCCTCCGCAGCACCTTGTTTTAGAGGTGTGAGAATTGTAAGGAAAGGGCCTTCATCTTACTTCAGCCCCTTCTAGCCTTGCTGGTTTTTTTTTTTTAATGTTTGTTTATTTTTGAGAGAGTGAGCACAAGCAGGGGTAGGACAGAGAGGGAGACACAGAATTTGAAGAAGGCTCCAGGCTCTGAGCTGTCAGCACAGAGCCCAATGCAGGGCTGAAGCTCAGGAACCACAAGGTCATGACCTGAGTTGAAGTCAGAGGCTTAACCAAATGAGCCACCCAGGCACCCCAAGCCTTCTTGTTTTACTTAAGGGAGTTTGTATAAAAGAAGATACATTGCAAAATTCAAGAAACTAAAAAATTCGAGATTTAATTGAAAGACTATAGACTCCCACACCTTCTCACCGGCAGGGTTCTAAAACATTAAGAGTGGATTACAGCTGAAAGGACTGAAAGACAGTCTATCTCTGAAGAGGTATACTTAGGAAAGTCCAAAGTCAAAGAGGTAATAAAAGAGATTCTAAAGGAATATAAAGGCCCTGATTTCAGAAAATAGTAAGGGCAATTCAATTTCTAGCTAAGTTAACACGTTCCCAACACTAAAGCACTATTTTCTTCAGTTCTCTTAACCAACACATCATGTGTAGTTTTATTTTTTAACTTTATTTATTTTGAGAGGGAGGGCACAAATGAAGGAGGGGCAGAGAGGGAGATGGGGAGGGAGAGGGAGAGGAAGAGGGGGGGGAGAGAGAGAGAGAGAGAGAGCGAGAGAGAGAGAGAGAGAGAGAGAGAGAATCCCAAGCAGGCTCCATGCTGTCAGTGTAGAGCCTGATGCAGGGCTCAAACACACAAACCATGAGATCGTGACCTGAGCCAAGATCAAGAGTAGGACTCTTAACTGAGCCACCCAGGTGCCCCATCATGTGTAGTGTTCAACAACAAAAAAATTCCAAGGCATACTAAAAAGTAGTCTGAAGAGAAAAGGCAGATATTATATAGATGTTGAAATTATTAAATAAATAATTTTTAAATAACTATGATTAGTATATTAAAGGCTCTAATGGAAAAATGTAGGCAACATGCAAAAACAGTTGGGTAATATCAAAAGAGAGATGAAAACTCTGAGAATCAAAAAGAAACGCTAGAAATCAAAATCATTTTAAAAGAAATGCAGAATGCCTTCAATGGGCTTATGACTAGACTATTCATGAACCAGGAGAGAATTAGTGAGCTTGAAGGTTACCCAATAGAGATGTCCCAATCTGAAATACGACGACTTCTACAATAGTGTATATTCTGGTGGAAGGCACAAAAAACCCAATAGGCAACAGATGATATTAAGATTGTGGTTTATTAAATATGACTACAAAAGCCTTATAAACATGACCATAAATTCCTTATATTCCTCCCTTATATGGTGGGGTCTGTGTGACCTCTTAAATACTGGTGAGCTATGTGACTTCTTGGATCAAAGGAATAAGAGTGAAGTCATGATTCAATCTTATTCAATGGGGCCCAGATTGTTTTAAGACCAAATTTTGAGTTGTTTGTTAACAGAAATTTTAAAATGTTTTGACAACTTGAAAAATGGTATTTGCCACACTGTGTGAAGCACACGAGAGACAAGAGACACTCTGGAAGTCGTTCTTAAGCTGAACAAGAAACAAGACCAAGGTTTAGCCAGAATTGCTAGGGGAAGATAGTTTTGGGGAGAAAAAAAATCAGCATGCTAAATTTGGAAAGAAATGCAAGATTTCACTTTGATTAGAGAATAGCAAATGATGAGGAAAGTGGCAAAAGATGCCTAGAAAGAGACCAGAGTAAAACAACATTTTTGTCTTAATGAGAAGGTAAGAATTGATCATGAAAGCATCAAAAAAGGGGTGGGGCAATGGTTTAAAGTTTTAAAGATGTAGATGTCTTAAAATAAGAAGTGTTAACTCAAGACTGGTTTCTATTCTATTTGGTAAGACTAAATTTTTGAAAGGTAGAGTTTGGAAAGAGAATGAGAATTAAGGGTAATAATTTCCAAACCTCTTTCACTGATATACCTATAGCCAACCTTGCTGTACTTGACTGTAGATTTTACAGAGAGAGTATCCTATTGAGGAAGGAAAAGGAACCTGAAAACTGTATCATCTTAGCCACAGGATAGAGGAAAATGGAGAAATTAGTTGAATGAATTTTCTTCCTCACCTTTCATTCCCAAACCCAAACAAGTTTATCCTGTAAGGTGCAAGAGGTATTGTAGAAGTAGGCAGATAGATATAATGGAAGGCAGAGATTAAAAAAAAACAAAAACAAAAAAAAACTAAGATTAATGGTATGTTCCATAAGATCTAAAAGAGGAAGGCTATAATCTCTTGGGGGAAACACTGCAAACAAATACCTTTAATATGTTAAGAAGCAATACAGCAGCAGTCATGTCAGGGCACTGTTAGATGAGTTTGGGAAAATGACTACTGTATACCTTTTTATTTCCTATAGCTGCACATGGCATGCTAGGAATCCAGAAGTTCAGTCGTGAGCCAATGAATGGACTCATAGAGGGATTAAAGCTATTAAGAAAATGACCTGAAATATGGAAATAGTCAAAAGGATAACTGCATGCTTTTCCATGTCAGACTGAAGTACTGTCCAACATGCTCGCCCAAAGGTTACTTCTCTAAGAGTCTGCCGTATTTGTTACTGTATTTATTGTTGATCAGGATCCAGATTCTGTGTGGTTATATATTTAATTGTAGATTTCTCTTTAGTAGAAAACACAATCTCAGAGGTTATGATTTTACTGCTTGGAAGAGTGAACAACTTTTATCTACTAGAAAAGTTATTTTAGGCACCGGAGTGGCTCCATTGGTTAAGCATCTGACTTCGGCTCAGGTCATGATCTTGCAGTTCGTGAGTTCAAGCCCTGCATCAGGTTGTCTGTTGTCAGCAGAGAGCCTCCTTCGGATTCTCTGTCTCCCTTTCTCTCTGCTCCTCCCCCACTTGAGCATGCTCTCTCTCAAAAAGAAATAAACATTGAAACAAAGAAAATTTACTTCACCATTTTAAAAGTGAATGTCTATATAAATCTGCATTCTTTGGATTTTCTTTTCAGCAAGGTTTATCATGCTGCTGTTTCCTTTGTTTAATAAATGAAAGACATTTAAAAAACACGCTAAGAATATATTTGCAGTGTGTGTATGAGAATCATATAAATTCATTGAAAATTTTATTTTGATGACAAAAGGCTTAAATCACAATGATGAAGCAGAAATGAGCGAAGATATAATAGAGACCAATTTTTAGAAAAAGAGGTTACAATAGTAATTCTAACTCATTTCTCGCCTCCCCCAAACCTGATAAGACTAACTTAGACTGGTCACTAGTTCAAGGAAAAGAACAGATTATTGCCTCTAGAGCAGAGACGAGTGTGGTCGTATTACCATGAAGTCTTGAAATCCCAAGCCCCACTAGATATCCCCACCAAATGCTATTTTGAAAATGAGTGCATAGTAAAAATCTCAAAGCCTTAACATTTGGTGGAGACATTTAAGTAGTTCTGGGTTGTTAAATTATGAATTGGACTAAGTTAACTAATGGACCATATTTAATTTTCTTGAGTTATTTAGTTGAATGGATAATTGTGATAAATACTGGATCAAATAAAAACTAAAAGTAATGTTTTCTTTGTATATGATTCTGTGATTCAATTTGCTATAATGGAAAAACCACATGGGAAAATAAAGATAAGTGTCAACTAAAGGGAATGAAGAAACAAGCTGTGGTGGAAACATTACCTAATTCAAATAAAAAAATAATATTGATTGAGCACATACAGTGGACAGGACATTGTGCTTTGTGCTGTAATACAGAGATTAATGACAGCTCCTTCTTTCAACTAAGGAAATTCATTATAGGAGATGTTCCTATAAACAAAGAAATTACTATGTGGTGTGCTAATGTAATTATGTATACAGCAGAGAGCAAGGAGTGATTAACTCTGTCACGGTAGAGTAATAAGAGAAGGCTTCCTCAATAGTGTGATGTACGAACTGAATTTTGTAAAATGAATAGAAGTATTTTAGGAGAATAAGGAAACGAATAGGGAGGGGATTTAAGAAAGATACCAATACTAGGATTTATCCACCCCGTAACTGTTGTTCCTAGAAGTCTGGAGAAACTCAAAAGGGAACAAAAGGCTTTTGGTTCAAAACATCTTAAACTTTTTGAAGTTATAAAGTACCTACCACAGTGACTAGTTTTGGGGGCCAAACAATGCCATAATTCAAGCTTGACTCGAGTAAATTATCACAGAAAGTTTGTATATCTTTCACAGAATCCATCCAATTCTTTCCCCTCCCCCTCATCCTGGGAATAGCCCTTCGAAAAGGACAAGAGGAAAGTTCTTCTATGAATGTCTGTGATTTTTGTTATCACCGTGTTCAAAATCGTATGTGGAATATTCATATACCTACATTATATGTATCAGTGCGGCTAGATCACTATAAAAAGAACATTTGACATTTGTCAAAACTCAAAGAATGTCAAACGCCAAGACTGAACCCTAATGTAAACTACGGACTTTGAATGATAATGTCATGGTAATGTAGGTTCATTGATTGTAATAAATATACTACTCTGGTATGGGATATTGATAGCTGCACTTGCAGGAGTAGCAAACATATGGAAACTCTCCATACTTTACACTCACTTTTGCTGTGAAGTTAAAACCATTTTAAAAATAAAACATGTTTTTAAAAACACATAAAATGAGAAAGCGGTAAGAAAAAAATAATAAAAGGTATCTGGAGTACTTAAAGCAATTAACGGAGGCAACCAAAAGAACACAATTGTAGAAAAGTAATGCAAATAATGAGCAACTGAATGGAGATAACGGCACCTTGCCACTTGACTCCACCTAGTTCAGATAAGAAGGAATGCATGAGTGGGGAACAAAACATTAGATATTCCAAAAGATTTTGTACAGTTTTTTTTGTACTGGGCTATTCAGAGCGAAGATGATTCCAAGAAGACAAATCCAAAAATAGAGCTCTCTACTCATAATCAGTCTTCCAGTTGTTATAACTCCACACCTAAGGTTCTCTCCTGGGGAGCCTTTGTGGCTCATCCAGTTAAGCGTCCGACTCTTGGTTTAGGTTCAAGTCATGATCTCACAGTTTGGTGGGTTCGAGCCCCGCGTCCAGCTCTGTGCTGGCAGCAAGGAGCATGCTGCTCTCTGTCTCCCTCTCTCCCTGCCCCTCCCCCACTCACACTGTCTCTTTCTCAAATAAATAAAAATGTATATAAAGCTCTACTCCTAACTCTATGGCCCCATAGCATATTTGGACTTAATCTGTAGGACCATCCTTCATCCTGAGGTATCAAGTTATACAACAGCATTTGGGAAAATGTTAACTTCTACAAGAACTGCAAGGCTTTCTTCTCATTCTACCTGCAAAGCCCTGTGTAAGCTCCTACTCTGGTGCATCTGTTTGAACCACATGAAGATGGGGATTTTCTGTGTTTCCTCAACCCTTTTCTATTAGTCCTTAGCATCTTATAATTTCAGTACCAAAAAAGAAGTATACCAACTGGAAATACATTTTCTTCCCCAACAACATACCAATGACGTCTCTCAAAGCCTCTTTCTCCCTCAGCTTCATTCTAGTACCACTTTGGTTTTCCCAGGAAAAAGTATCCTAGTAAGTAAAAGCCTATCACAAGATTACTAATCGTGTGGAAATTTCTCTATAAAGACTCAATCCACTGAGGCAAGCCTTGTGAAAGTGCCACCCCATATACACAACAGCTTGTGATTTCTTTGTTCCTCATACATATGTGGATTCATCCCCAGCCCTCAGATGAAATGCTGACCTTAGCCTTCAATGATATCTTTGAGCTAGTAAAAGGTATAAGAGATAAGGCCCTAAGCTCTTCTTAGACCAACACTTTGGAGTTGGTAAAGTTAAATTATATTGCTGGTTCCTCAAGAAGTATTCTTGTCATTTAACCATATAGTTATATCATCATAAATAAACTACATGTATTTAGTCTATTTAATTGGAAATTTTAAATGCTTTATTAAGCAATTAATTTGTCTAAATTTTACTTTGGCTCTTAAAAAGACAGTATATAACACTTATTGCCATATTATTTGCAGTTTCGCTAAACAGTTGCCAAATTTATTAAGTCTAGGGGTAATTTTGAATAATCTCGATTTGCATCATTATTTCTTCACATTTTTTCCAGTGATTTTTTTTTTTTTTTTGCAGGAAAGAGGCCAAATAAATTCTAGAAGTGGGGATTTCTAAACTCATAATACTTATGACATCATTCTCATTTTTATTGTAATAACCTGCTACCTCAATAGAACGGAGGAGGTGTATCACATAGGAGACATAGATTTTTTAAAATTGTAGCAAACCTTTGTCTTGTATTTATCAACATATAATTAGTAAACAGGAGTTGTCATAGCATTCATTAATGTTTTTGGTGAGAATAAACATTTTTAATTCTAAACTACATCTACATATAGCAACAGATGAGGATTAGAATTTCTACGTTAAGATTTCTGAGCATGTACTCATTATTGAAGTTCAAAAATACTTCTCTTCAAAAATTCTTTCTGGAAATAATGTGATGCTGTAATGCTTGATGCCTCAGGCAAGAAAACATACTGCTTCAGAAAAATCAGATTTGATTTGGGCTTCAAAAATTCTTAGAATGCAGTGGCTTGCATGCCAGCTACAATTCTTCCCCCCCCCCCTTTTTTTTTTTTTTTTTTTGTATGCGAGTTACACTTCTAAATCAACCCATACTGTGTAGTTGACATCACCATTGGTACACTCAGACTCTATCTACACTATTACTCTCTTTGCATGTAGAAATGAAATAGGTTGGGATAAGATGCTAGGGAGTACATTGTTTATAGGGGGAAATATGGAATAACATTTTTAGCACTCTCTACTAAGTTCAAAACAATAAATAAGACAACTTCAGTTTCTCATCTTTGTGGAAAATGTGTGCCTTTCAACATTTTCTCAAAGAAATTTAATTCACAACTTAGAAGAAAGAAATATTTTCCTTCAAATATTTGCATATTTTATTATTTTTTTTCTTAGAACATGAGACTAATCATTTTTTTACAGAAGTTTAGTGCTCATCCAATTTCATGGGGTTATTGGTTCATATCATAGATGTAAAAATGCAAGTGTTGGTTATTTTATCTTTGCTAAAAATACAAATTACTATAGGTCAGAGTAATGGCATTTGGCTTATCTCTCAAACACAAATATAACGTGGGGACCACTGATGCATTTAAGGAAAGAGACTCCAATTCCTTATGTAAAACCCTAAAGTTATTGCTGTCTTCCTTCTATTGTATTCTCTCTAAATAAAGTATTACCAGCAGTTACCAGAATGCTATTATTTGAATTTAAAAAGTACAGGTATAACTTCTTAAGCTCCACACCTTTACAGATGAATTCATTTAAAGAAAAAGATTGTACTTTAGTCTGATAGATATCATTCCAAATCATGTTTTATTTAGTACTGAATTATTTTACTGAAAGCCTCCACATAATAGACTTAAGGTTATTAAGTAATTGGGAATCTGGAAGTAGTTGGGAATTTGGTATGCATACTACATTCATACCAAAAATTTAAACTTAATGTTATGATAATATAGTAATAGCTACCGTTGTTAGACACTTAGCATCTGGTCTTCCAGAAAACAGTTTATACCACACATTGTGGTAGATTGTTTTGATTGCTCAAAATTATTAATTCTTCCTCTCTGCTGCTATGTTTTCCTATACGGGGAGTATATCTTCCTAATGACTTAGGCTTTGCCTTGTGACTTGCTTTGCCTAATTGAATAGGAACAGCCATGATAATATTCCATGTCCCAAAAGAAAAATTAGATGCAATTGTATTGTTTTTCTCCAACTCTTTTGCTCCTATTCTCTACCATGAGAACATTATGTCCTTGATAATAACTACTTATTAAGCCTGGGCTCTAAAGTAAAAAGATGAATGGAGCTCAGTTGAAATTTGATGAGCACTAGACCTCATCTGAACCGACCAAGAAATACATATTTATTTTAAATCTTTGGTATTTGGATTGATTAGTGTTCCAAAACAAAAAAAAAGCTAAAAAAAGTAGAAATTTATACTTGAAGTTGGATGATGATGTAACAAAAGTATCTAAAATACAAGTCTCTAGATTTGGACTGAGAATTGAGGTAAATGTTGTATAAAGGTAATAAAACCTTAACAAAACAAAACAAAGCCTTGGACACAGAGTTTTCTTGAAACAGAATGTTAGAATGAGTTGGTTCTCATTAGTTGCTTTTGATATGCTTCTACAAGAAAGATATTAGTAAGGTAAGAATTGTTTACAAGCAGTAATATAGAAGTACAAAAAGAAAATCTAGAACTTATGTGACTTTTCAAATTTGAAAGGTACATCTATTTTTCATCCCCAATTAAAATTTCAGTGACAGTCTCAGAACAAATCCAAACTATGGGTATTTCTAGAGGACAACGATTCAATTTAGGATGTGTCCTCCAAGTTCTTTACGAGGGTCTAAAATTGAATTATTGTGGCTCCAGAACATACTTTTAGTTAGACAAAATGGCTCAAGATAAAAAGAACAATGGTGTTATCTCACTGAAGTTTGGCAGGTTTCAAAGACATGTACCGTAGTCCAGAGAGACAAACATGTCTCAGAAATTATTGGTATAGCTATTGATAACTTGAGGTCACTGGAATCAATTAGGTTAATATTACGGAAGTGCCTAAGTGCTGTCAATTTGGATTTAAAAGATATAGTAACTGAGATTTAAAACAACACTTGAACATCCAACTCTCTAAGGGCAAGAAGCAGGCTGAAAAAGCTACTGTGTGACTGAGGAGGGCATATTCTCCAAAAATCTTTACAGAGGTGGACAAAGATGCTAGTTGAAAAGGAAGGACCTCTCAGAGGGAGGACAGGATCCATAGGGAACAATAAACTGGGGAGGTGCTGTCAGGGGTGTAATCAAGGATTATCCCTTAACCAAAGTAAAGAGTCATTTTAACCAGTAGCATTTTAGAATGTCTAAGGACCAACAATTACTTCCCTTGCTGAATGGGAGTGCTTGTGTTTTGTTGTTGTTGCTGTTGTTGTTTTATGTCACTGTTCTACAATTACATGTTGGTTATATAGGGCACCATAAATTAGAAGGATCTGAATTTTATGAAAATTATGTCGATCAAAATCCTAGACTTTGAGGGTCAAGCTTTGATTTGGTAACATTTTTGAGGTGTCTTGTGAAGAAGATGAATATATATATACATATATGTGTATATATATATATGTGTGTGTGTGTATATATATATATATATATAGAGAGAGAGAGAGAGAGAGAGAGAGAAAGAGAGAGAGAGAGAGAGAGAGAGAGAGACTGAGAAGAAGGTAAATATTTGTAATCAAGAGTGTAGCCTATGGTAGAATTTACTATTTGTTAATAATTATTAAATCTTCTTTATCTTTGCCATGCTTCTGTGTAGGTTGATTACTCCTCCCTGCCTCATGCTTGGCTATGTAACTTGCTTTGGCCAATAAATGTGGGCAGGAGAATATATGGCAACACCCAGAAGGAGTAAGCGTGGTTGATTTTATCTCTCTTGCTTCTGCCCTCTCCATGAGAAAAACCTGCCTAGTTAGTGGCTACTCATGAAGCCCAACAATATTCACTAGAGCCCCAGCTAATCTGCATCTGTCATGTAATCTGAACAAGATATGTTTGTTTTTCTAGGTCATTGTGATCTTAGAATTGTTTGGGATTTTGCACAAAAAAACTCCTTGATAAACATATTTAATTTAAACTGTGCAACATTATTTTAGCCATTATTACATATTTTTACAGACGAGTTACTTAAGACTCAGAGAAGCTAAATTAAAAAAAAATCGAAGGTTATAAAGCTGTTAAGAGGTGGAGATAAATTTCATAGCCATTCTAAACCCAAATCCACACTCATTCCAATAAGCCATGCTTATATTTTGTCAATGACATAGTTGAATTGCTAGTATTCTAATTAAAAACAGTGTCTTTATTTCTTCCAAAATTAGTCTAAAGTATTATTCCATTGCATTATCTTTTTAAATAGCCTTATAATAATTTGATACCAAAAGAGCATCATGACCAGTAAGTCTGATGCCTTGACAATATACTACATTTAAGTACATATTGTTTTTCAACCAACACTGGAAGGCGGAAGTCCAAACCATGGTATGTACCTAAGGAAACCAGTTTCTTCAATGAACATGAACAATTAAAACAGCTGTCTAGGTCCTTAATGACTTTCTTTCAGTTTAAAAAGTCAACAATAAAACTTCAGTGAAACTAGAAAGAGAAGAACCATCAACATATAGGACCTGAGGGGTTCTACAATGTTATAAAGTCTAACCCCTTCATTTTATAGAGGAGGAAACTGAGGAACAATACATTGTGTGGTTGCTTGACGGTGACAAAGTAGCAGAAGTATATGAAGTTTCTCTTTAAGATGTAGAGCTTTCAAAGAGTAGAGGATTTAAATATGTTTACATGTCACGTGGCTTTCTGAAACTTTGGTTAATGAATTGGCTCTGACCAAGGAGGCATTTTGCCATATTGAGTAAGAAAATGACAAACAGATGACCAGTTTACAAAATACATTTCTTTAGCAGACAGGTACTTGGGAATTGGAAAAGATGAGTGATGATTTTAAACAATGACTCTTTAACATCAGAAGTTACTGGGCAACCATGGATGAGGAAGATAAGTTCATGTTGATGACTTTTCTGACTTAGCATGTTTACCAGGCATCAGGATTCTGTGATAACACAGTCTATCTTACATAATTTTAACTGGGCATCATGCTATTAATCTTGCAAACAGAGGTAAATGTTCTCTGAACATTGGTTATGGCTAAGAGCAGCTGACCTTTTCACTGTGTCATAAACCTCCTATGGTTTTGACTTACTAAATTATTTGGAAAAGATGTAGTCAGTGACAAAGAAAAAAGAAATACCTGAGATGAGTGACTATAGTCACAGTAGTCATTAATTAATTTTAAGGTTTAATTTTTGTATGGGGTCAAATGGCTAATTTTTGGCAAGGTTCCAATATTTTTGGGGGGACCATACTTGTTTCTTTGGCATCATACTTTTTTTTTCCAGAAAAGTTCACCAGAGCCTCAGTAAAACATGAACAGGCAAATAGTTTATGGAACTAGTTATAGTTCCAAATATGGGGTGTCTGGATGGGTCACATGGTTGGGCATATAACTTGACTTCAGCTCAGGTCATGATCCCAGGGTTGTGGGATCAAGCCCTGAATCAGGCTCTGCCCTGAGAATGAGACTCTCGTTCTCTCGCTCCCTCTGCCTCTCTTTCCTGCTCACCCTCTCTAAAATAAAATCAAAAAATATATATAAACATATTCCAGTTTTTATTAAGATGACATCCTAGAATATGGATCATCCTATTAGCCACTCAGTCCCTAACCTGATATTTTTCAACAACCAAATCTCATCCTTTCACCAGTGTTATTTCTCAGTACCATTATGTAGTGATAATTCAATCCATTCAAACTCTAACTTCTGTGATCGGCACATCTTTGCCTTGATTTTCATTCACTCACTATAATCAATGTTACAGCATGTTAAGCCCAAAAAAGGGTACATTTCTTAACATTTTGACTGATTGGGTAATGATGATGATTTTAATATATTCCTTAGTTGATTTTAGAACTATCAAAATTTTTATTTTCAAAATAACTTCATGAACCATAAATGTGACTCAAAATGATATACTTACAGAAAATTCAAGCAGAAAAGCAACTTTTTCAAAATATAACAAATAGCTTGATATTACATGGTGTTCTTTGAGAAAACTCTCTAAAATATTTTCCTTTAAAATTCTTGAAATCTTTTATATTCTTATATTTCTTCCTTTGTAGCTTACTCAAAGACTGAAATAGTGGTGTATGACTACATTAAAAAAATAAATCTCAAATCAATAACCAAACTTTATACCTTAATAAATTAGAAAAAGAAGAATAGAATAGATCCCAAGTCTAAGAAAAGGAGGAAAAAAATTAGTGTGGAGATAAAGAAAACAGAGAATTGAAACACAGTAGAGAAAACCAATGAAACAAAAGTTGTTTTTTTGAATAAAATAAAAAAGTGACAAATTTTCAGCTAGACTTACAAGAAACAAAGAGAGAGAATTCTTCTCAGAAGATGGCAGTGGAGTAGGATGACTCTAGGCTCACCGCACCCATGAGTACAACTAGGAATCTATCAAATCATCCTAAATCCGCTAGAAATGACCCGAAGACTGGCAGAACAAACTCCACAACTAAAGGTAAAGAAGAGGCCACACTGAAGAAGGTAGGAAGTGCAGAGATGTGGTTTGGGAGATAAAAGGATCATGGATGCTGTAGCAGGGAGGGAGCTGTGGTTGCATAGAAGAGTGAGAGACAGATTACCATGGGGCAGCACACAGAGAAAAAAATCCCCATAGCAATTGGCTTGGGAAGCAAGAAGGGATGAATTTTGTGAGTTGTGGCAGTCAGTAGAGCTTAAAGCCTGGAGCTCTAAAGGTCAGTAAGCTTGGCTTAGACAGAGACTAGAGGGCACTGCACTGCTCTTGGACAGAAAGCAGGCAAACAATTCATAGACACATAGGATAGAAACAGTAATCTGAAGGGTGCCTGGAACACACATTGAGAAGCTTATTTGCTCATCTTGGAGCATGTCCCAGAGAGGAAGCATTCATAAAAAGACCCTTCCAGGAACAAAGAAACTGGCAGGCACCATTTCCAGGCCCCACCCCTCAGCATAAACAGAGCCTCTTGCAGAAACCAGCACAGCACCTATATTCATTACTTAACTTGCTTCTACCAAGCCCCACTCCACAGTACCCAAGTGGAACCACCTTTCACAGTCACGCTTGCCTTAGTCCCAGTGAGGCAGGCCCCCTACCCTAGAAAACTGGCCCAAACCCCTGCCAACACCATGTCTCCCAACCCAAGAGTTTTGTAGAGCCTTATTTCCAGCAGTGGTGGCAACAGGTCTCATTTCATGAGCATACCAGAATGCACCTAGTTAAAATACGCCACTTTCAGTCCAGGGACCAAACATTGCCCATAACAGGCAATGAGAGCCTCTGTAGACAACTGGCCTGAAGGGTAAAGCAGCCAGGGCAAAATAGTAGAGCAAAGGCAGCACACTGGAGATAGTCTCAGAAGCATCAGGCCTTAGGGAACAGGGGAATCTACACAACAGGGTACTCTAGAGGCCATTACCCTCAAGAACAGAAGGTGTAGCTGACTTTCTTAACACAGAGAGACAGGCACAGAAACTTAGACAAAATAAGAAGACAGAGAAATTTGTCCCAAATTAAGGAATGGGACAAAGCCTTGGCCAGAGATCTAAGTGAAACAGATATAAGTCACATGCCTGTAAAGTATTCAGAGCAATGATCATAAGGATTCTCAGTGGCCTTGAAAAGAGTGGAAGACATCAGTGAGACCCTTAACACAGAGATAAAAAAAAGGACCAAGTAGAGATGAAGAGTGCAATAAAGGAGATTGGAAACACTACGCATGGACAGCAAGTTGGAAGAAGCAGAGAAATGAATTAATGACCTGGAAGACAGAGTAATCAAGCTGAACAAAAAGGAGAAAAAAGAATTATGTAAAATGAGAATAGACTTAGGGAATTCAGTGACTCCATCAAATGTAATACTATTCATATTATAGGAATCCCAGAAGAAGAAGAGAGAGACAAAGGGGCAGTAATCGCAGCTGAAAACTTCCCTAATCTTGGGAAGGAAACAGATATCCAGATCCAGAAAGCACAGAGAATTCCCATAAAAATCAACAAAAGCAGACCTACAACCAAGACATACTGAAATCAAATTGCCAAAATATAGTGATATATAAACAATTTTAAAAGAAGACAATAAGTCAATAACATACAAGGAAAAACTGATAAGGCTATCTGGAGAATTTTCAATAGAAACTTTGCAAGCCAGAAGGGAGTTGCATGATATATTCAAAGAGCTACATGGGAAAAATCTACACCCAACAATACTCTATCCAAAAAGGCTATAATTCAGAATAGAAGGAGAGATAGAGTTCCCCAGACAAACAAAAGTTAAAGGAATTTATGAGCCCTAAACTAGACCTAGAAGAAATGTTAAAAGGTACTCTTTGAATGGAAAGAATAGACCACAAGTGGGAGTAAGTAGGGAGCAGAAAAGCAGTAAAAATAAATATATCTATAAATATCAGACAAGGGACCCCCAAAATAAAAGAATGTAAAGCATGATATATACTTAAAACATCAGTTGAGGATAAGAGTAAAAAATGGGTTCAAACACAGCAACCATCAACTTAATATAGACTGCTGTATACAGAAGATGTTACATACAAGACAAATGGTAACCACAAATCGAACACCAGTGATAGATATGAAAATAATGAGAAAGGAATCCAAGTATATTACTAAAGAAAGCCAACTAACCATGAGAGAAGAGAGCAAGAGAAGAAAGGAACATAGAAGAACTACAAAAACAACCATAAAATGAGTAACAAAATAGCAGTAAGTACATACTTTATTATTAATAATTGCTTTGATTGTAAATGGCCTAAATGCTCCAATGAAAAGACCAAGAGTGATGGAATGAATTTAAAAAAAAAGCAAGACCTGTGTGTGTGTGTGTGTGTGTGTGTGTGTGTGTGTGTGTGTATAAAACCTATAAGATACTCACTTCAGACCTAGACAACTGTAAATTGAAAGTGAAGTTGCGGGGGGTGGTGCCTGGGTGGCTCAGTCAATTAAGTGTCCGACTTCAGCTCAGGTAATGATCTCACAGTTTGTGGGTTCAAGCCCTGCATCGGGCTCTGTGCTGACAGTTCAGAGCCTGGAGCCTGCTTTGGATTCTGTGTCTCCCTCTCTGTCTGCCTCTCCCCTGCTCACACTCTGTCTCTCTCTCTCAAAAATAAATAAATATTTAAAAATATTAAAAAAAAAAAAGAAAGTGAAGCAAAGTAAGTACACTCATCAAACAAATGGATGTGAAAAGAAGCCAGAATAGCAATACTTATATTTGACAAAATAGACGTGAAAACAAACACTGTAACAGGAGAGAGAAAAGGACACTATATAAAGGGAACAATCCAATAAGATGTAACAATTATAATAGCAAACATAAAGAAGTAATTGATAGCAATACAATAATAGTAGGGGACTTTAACACCGCAGTTTAATCAATGTATAGATTAAAAAAAAGAAAATAAAAAAGGAACGAGTGGCTTTGAATGATACAATCAGATGGATCTAACCAATATATTGGTTATCTAACCAGTATATATCTAACCAATATTCAGAACATCCCGTCCTAAAACAGAATACACATTCTCTTTAAGTGCACATGGAACATTCTCCAGATGTTCATTCACTCATCATTTATCAGGGAAGTGCATATCAAAACCACAATGAGATGTCAACTCACACCTGTCAGGATGACTAAAAAACACAAGAAACAACAAGTGTCAAAGATGTGGCGAAAAAGGAACACCTGTGCACTATGGGGGGAATGCAAACTGGTGCAGCCCCTGTGGAAACTGTAATGAGGTCCCTCAAAAAAATTAAAAGTACAACTACTGTATGATCCAGTAATCCCACTACTGGGTACTTACCCAAAGAATATGACAACACTAACTTGAAAAGATACATGAGTCCCTATGTTTAATGCAGCGCTGTTTGTAATAGCCAATATATGGAGGCAGTTCAAGTGTCCATCAATAGATGAATGGATAAAGAAGAATTAGTATGCACACACACACACATACACACATGCACACGTGCACAGGAATATTATTCAGCCATAAGGAAGAATGAAATCTTGTCATTTGCACCAACACGGATGGAGCTAGAGAGTATGATGCTAAGTGAAATAAGTCAATAAGCGAAAGACAAATACCATATGATTTCATTTATATGTGGAATTTAAGAGACGAAACAAGCAATGCAAAAAAAGAGACCAACCAAAAAACAGACTTAACTATAGAGAACAAACCGATGGTTACCGGAGGGGAGTTTGCTGGGGAGATGGGTGAAATAGGTGAAGGGAATTTAGAGTACATTTATCTTGATGAGCAATGAGTAATGCATAGAATGTTTGAATCACTATATTGTACACCTGAAACTAATATAACACTGTATGTTAACTATAACTGGATTTAAAATAAAATTAAATAAAAAAGTATTATTCAGTATTACCAAGTGGGATTTATATCAAGAATGAAAGAGTAATTCAATATAAGGAAATCAATTCATATAATACATCAAATGAATAGAACAAGGCAGGGGAAACATGAACATCTCAATTGATGCAGAAGAGGCATTTGACAAAATTCAATATCCTTTCATAATAAAAACTTTCAGGGCCACCTGGGTGGCTCAGTCAGTTAAGTGTCTGACTTCAGCTCAGATCATGATCTTGCGGTTTATGGGTTCCAGCCCCACATTGAGCTCTGTGCAGACAGCTCAGAGCCTGGAGCCTGCCTCGGATTCTGTGTCTCCCTCTCTTTCCCTGCTCCTCCCCTGCTAATGCTCTGTCTCTCTCTCTCTCTCAATAATGAATAAACATTTAAAAATTAAAAAAAAAAAAAACTTTCAGAAAAGTAGGAATAGAGGAAAAATTCCTCAACATAATAAATGGCATTTATAGAAGATCCACAGAAAACATTACATTCAATAGTATTTCCACTTAAAAGTAGGAACAACACAAGGATGGTCACTTTTACCACAGCTAGTATGGTACTGGAAGTTCAAACTAGACCTTTAAAAAAAGGAAAATAAAAAGAAAAGAAAGAAAACACCGAGACCTGAAAGGTAAAACAATCTCTGTTCACAGATGTTATGACTCCATACACAGAACACCCCAAAGGATCCAGAAGAAAACTATTAGAGCTAATAAATTCAGAAAAAAATGTAGCATATAAAAACAACAAACAAAAATAAGTTGTTTCTATACACCAATCAGAAACAATCCAAAGAGGAAACTAAGAAAGCAATTTTATTTAAAATAGCATCTAAAATAATTAAATATTTAGGAATAAAACTAATCAGGTAGGTGAAAGACCTGTATGCTGAAAGCTACAAGTGTTGCTGAAAGAAACTAAAGAAAATCTAAATAAATGAAAAGAAATTCATACATAGGAAGACTTAACATTGTTAAGATGGTGATACTACCCAAAGTGATCTACAGATTTAATGAAATCTCAGTGAAAATTTCCAAAACTTTTTTTCACAGAAATAGAAAATAGTTTCTAAAATTCACATGGAATTTCATCAGGCTCCAAGTAGCCAATAATCTTGAGGAAGAAAAATAATATTGGAAGACCACCATTTCCTGACTTCTAACTTACTACAAGGCTAAATACTTAAAACAGAATGGAACTAGCATAAAAGCAAACATATAGATCAATGGAAGAAAGTAGAAAGTCTAGAAATAAGGTCACATATATTGTCAACTGATTTTTTACCAGGTGCCATGACCATTCAATGGGGTAAAGGTCAGTCTTTAAACAAATGTGGGGAAAAACGGATATCCGCATGTGAAAGAATAAAGTTGGACAATTACTTTACACCATATACAAAATTAACTCAAAATTGTTAAAAGGCTAATCTTCAGGGCTAAAATTACAGGTCCAAAAAGAAAACTCTGGAGAAAATCTCCACGACATCAGATTTGACAATGATTTCATGGATGGCACCAATATTAAAGGCAAGGAAATAAAAAAATAAATAAATTTGACTTTAACAAAATCAATAAATTTTGTGCACCAAATGACACTATCAAGAAAGTAAAAAATTAATCTTCAGAAGAAGAAATTTTTTAAATTATTTAAGTATTAAGAAATTAATATCAAGATTATATAAAGAACATCTACAACTCAACAATAACAACAACAAAATTCAAAAAAGATATAAAAATGACTAATAAGCACATGAAAAGAGTCTCAACATCATTAGTTATTAGGGAAATGCAAATCGAAATGACAGTAAGATAACACTTCATACCTATTAGAAAGACTGTTATTAAAAAATGAAAAATAATAAATATTGGCGATGGTGTGGAGAAATTGAAACCCTGTTTCTTGCTGGTGGAAATGTAAAATGGTGCAGTCATTGGGGAAAACAGTTTAATGGCTTCTCAAAAAGTTAAACATAGAGCTATTACACGACTCACAAATTTCACTACTAGGTATATATCCAAAAGAACTGAAGGCAGAGAACAGACATATCTATGCCAGAGCCATAGCAGCATTATTCAAACTACCTGAAAGGCTGAAACATGAATACCCATCAATAGATAAAGAAGCAAAATGTGGTATATATACTCATGGAATAATAATGAGCCATAAAAAAGAATGAAATTTTGATATATGCTATAACATGAATGAACTTTAAAAAACTTTATATAAAATAAGCCAGACCCAGAGGGTAAATATTGTATGATTTCATATATGTGAGGTATCTACAATAGCGAAATTCACAGAGACAGCAGAATAGAAGTTATCAGAGGCTAAAGTTGGGGAAGGGGAGAAGGTGAGAGGCAGAGGAGTTACTTTTTAACGGGTACAGAGTTTATGTTGAGGATGATAAAGTTTTGGGTATAGTTAATGGTGACAGCTACACAACATTTTGAATGTATTTAATGCCAGTGAATTGCATACTTACTTACAAATATGATATTATACGTATTTTACCACAATAAAAACAGATTGATCACAGCTGCATAAATATGTGAGAAAACAATTGGGAGAGTTCCTATCTCATTGAACATTGCACTTAGATGGAGGCAAGATTTGTTTCCATTTTCCTCTTGCTTACATTTCAGTGGAGGAAAAGTCATAGACAAGGAAAATGTTGGCTTGGCTTTCTTTTCTAAACTCAGTTAATTCCAGATTCTCCTTCTTTATGGTCAGATCAGTCTCTATTTTTTCCTTCTATGCCTTTCCTGCTTTAACAGTTGGAAGCAGGAAATGAAATACTGAGTATTCATTTGTATATCAGATTCTTAAATTCATCCCTATTTTGACTACCTTTCTGTATCAAATCTTTAATCAGGAATAACAATTGATATCAGGCATATTGCCCATTGGATCCTTATCTTTGTCGTGCCTGGTCAAAACCTAGGTTACTCAAAGAAGAGACTTTTAACTATTTATTGTACCCATAGTTAAATATTCTTATACTGTCAGAAAAATAGTTCAAGAAAGGTCATATTTGATACTGAATTAGTAATTTTCCTGTCAGCTACCCAGCATCACCCTCTCGTATTATTAGCATTAGTGGGAAAGGCTCAGAAAATAATATCATAGTAACAGAATCTGTAAAAGTAATGTGACTCATTTGAGTCACATTTATTTTGACATTTATTTTCTTAATAAGTAAGGGACAGTATTAGGGGCTTTAGAAGTTCAACATAAGACTATCTTTATGTTTTGCTAACACTGAATGGTGTAAAAATGATCCTAATAAGATAGGTTATCGATACATAAGCTGTGCTATATACTGCACCATGTCTACAGTTATATGTTTCCAAAATCTTTCAATTTAGAATGTTATATTATTTTACAGATGCCATCATAGGCAATGTAGGAAGACATCATGTAGGCATTATAGGCTTTATAATAAAAGAACTGTACATTTCTTTAACAAAGCACAATATTTTGCAAAATAAAATAAAGTATCTTATATATCTTATAATCTATGTTTAAAATAGGAAAAATACATCAAATATTTGATAAGCAAACAGATGGATATAAATGCTAGTTGTTAAAAAGTATTCTTTTTAAATTTTACCTGAATTTAGCTTATTATACACTTAATGAATTAAAAGTATTTTCTTTTATACTTCTATGCACCATGCTGTATTTTGAAGTTTACAACAAACATGATCCTGAGGAAGAGTAAATATGCTGAATTGTCTACTAAATTACTAAATGAAAACTAGATTTGTTTCAGTGTAATGATAATTATATTTAGTGTGTAACTTTATATAACTTCTGATCTCTTGTAGGAGCTCTTTTCCATACATTACATTCATGTCCTAATCATTTATAGTCTGTTCTTGATAACTGTCATAAGTCTATATATTCCTTGTCTGACTTAATACATTAGTCCTGACCAGAAATAATCAATAAATTATTGTTAATTTGAATTCACTTTCTAATTCTATTTACCAGAATATTTACAAGAAATCCCCTTCCCCAGACATGCAAGAAAATATCGGCACGGGGGGCGGGGGTGGGTAGGTAAATTTGGAAAGTGATAATCTGGAATTGATTTTTAGATAATGAGGAAATATTTTACTTTTCAGAAATTAAAAAAGTTGGATGCTAATTTTTGCTTAAACTATATATTTGAAAGTTTCTTTTCTTTCTTTCTTTTTTCTTCCTTTCTAAGAATGTAGGTTATATAATTTCCCCACTGGAAGTAAAACCACAATCTGGCAATAGTTTCTTTCTGTTGTTTTCATTGATATATAGTGAGTATGTAGAAAATATTGAAACAAGTGAATGTTCAATATTTGTTTAATGAAAGACTTAAATATACATATATTGAAGAGTATGATTTTATGCTTCCTGTTTAAAAAATAAATCATAAATTCATTTTATGATAAAATCACATCACTACCCTTAGGAACACAGAACATAAAACATTGGTTTCCCAGATATTCATGTGTCCACTCATACTCATATTTACATATATATATGTATATATACATATATACATGTATATATACATATAAATACACATATGTATATGTACATATATACATATATACACACACACACATATATATGTATATATGTATATATATGGGAAATACATATACATACATATATAGGTATGTATGCATATATACTTCTTTACAGAAATTTTTGAGACAGTGTCATGTATTCCTAAGTAAATATATAATTAATAGCAGCTTCAATCAAAATCCTGTGCAACTCTTTTGGGCCTTAATATTGTTGTAAAGCTCGGGGGGTGATTTTTGGTTCAAGATGACTGTTTAAACTCATTTACTTCTCCTTTTATCCTAAATCTCATTAAAATAAGAAAATAGGTATTCTAGAAAATATGTTCAAATTTTCTAAATAAAAACCTTCCCATAGAGATTAAAAGAGAGGAAGTATTTAAAAATAAGCATAATAACATTGAGACACTGAAAAAATAAAGGGAAGCCAGAAACAAAATGGAATACTGAAGAATTTCTGGTAATATGAATCATATTGATTGGCAGTGAAAGCACCAGAACTGAGAAATTAGTCCTATATACGTAATAGAACAAACGTGTTAAATAATTAAAGTTTTCCAGAAGAAACCTGGAATTCCAAGAACAAGTCATTCAAGTATCAGAGAAGAACTGGGTCACTCATGGTAGATGGAATGAGGCCAACTATTGCTTGACAATGTGAAAGGATGACTCAGGTATTGGTCAGCAAGTAAATAGAAATGATATGGTGGTGGTTAAGAACATTGACTCCATAACCAAACTGTGAGTTTGAATCCCAAATCTTCCACTGGTTAACAGTGTAAACTTGTGCAAGTTTGATAACATGTACAAATTTCAATTTCCCCTTTCGTATATCAGGGGTAACTGTTCTTACAGAGTCACCGTGAGGACTGAATATGATAATGTATGTAAAGAGTTTAGAATGCTACTGGGAATATAGTAATTACAGTGTTCGTGTTTGCTCATGTCATTTTGATGTTATTTGAAATTAAACTCCAAGTATCTTGTCTGAAGTGAGAATTCTGACACAGGATACACCTTGAGAGGTCACTTGGGAGAGAGATCTATGATAGAATAGCAAATAATTTAGGACTCCAAGAGGAGAAGGAATCTCCATCATCCAGAATAAAAACTACCTACATACCTTGCCCCGGTGCACATTGCCCTCTGTTAGGAGCAAGCCTTCTGTCCTGAATTTCTGAACTTCACTGAACGGTGAGAAGGAATTCCCATTCATTCTGATTCTTATTCATACATTCCAGCCACAAATACTGCTCTGCTTATACAAGAATTTATAGTTAAAACAGATAATTCAGAACATTTCAATATAAGCATCACAAAGAAAGACACCAAACACTTTAATAAACATATAATCCATCCAAAGAAACAAAAATGGATAAAACAGAATTTGGAAAAATATTATGGTAAAAAAGAAATACCAAGAAATCTTGTTTAAACAAACAAACAAAACCAGTAAAGGAGTAAATAATAAAACTGACCCAGCTGAAAATAAAATTAGTGAGATGAAAAAAAGGACTGAGTTATTTTTCCTGATGGCAAAAGAAAAATATATAAAACAGAAAAGTTATACAGTATAATAATTAGCGTCAAGAATTCCAACTATTCTTTAGTAGAATAACAGAGAATAGAATTGAGAGAATAGATGGAAAAAAGAAAATATTCATGTAGACCTATCCTACTGCCAAGCCAAGAATTAAAACCACAACAGAAAAACCAACTATAATCCTAAATTCTTTCAGGAGAAATGGGAGAGTTTATTTTCAAAAGTCAAGGGTCAGTAAACTACAATTATAGTCCATGGGTTGCCTGGTTTTGTAAATTAAGTTGCACTGGGACACAAGCACATCCACTCATTTACACATTGTCTATGGCTGCCTCCATACTACAAAGGCAGGAGTTGAGTAGTTGTAACAGAGATTATCCAATCCACAAAGCCTAACAACCTATTTACTATCTGACTCTTTGAGGAGCACTTTACCTACTCTGCTCTAAAGAATGAGAAATTATCAGCTATGAGGCTAGATACTAGTAGACAAATGAAAGAAAGCATTCAGAATTCTACAGAAAATTTTCAAACTAATACAAGATAAACACAACGTAACTTTGAAATACATAAGGAAAAACTAACAAATCCCTAATCAACTTGGAAAATGTTCACACATATCTTTCAAATATTAAAGGAAATCACAAGGAAAATAGGTAAGGATATAGAAGATTTAAACATTACCTATTTTTTAACAAAAGAAACATCTAAAACTCTAGATCAGCAAAACCAAAATCTCTCTCTGAAAAGAATACTTAAGTAGATAATTCTCTTGAAAGATTGAAGAATCAGGAAGAAATATCAAATACTAAGCACCTAATTGTCAAGCTCCGGGGAAAGGTTTTATGGAGTGGTGTGGTGGATACTGTCATATTCAGGCTGCATTCCATCTAATCCCCTTTGTAATGGTGCCTAATTTGCTTTCTGGAGATTAGTTCTCTTTTTTTTTTTTTCAATGAAGATTTATTAGAGGTAGCACAGGCCACTTTTTACAGAAGCAGGAGTCGGATCCTCAGTTTCCCTGTTACATCTCAAGAAGATAACATTTTTAGTTGGGAGACTAATTGGGATGAAAAATAATAGCAGCAGGCAGCTGACTCTTTGTACAATCACCATTCACAATTTGTTACTGCTCTCCAAAATGAAAATGCAACCAAATAATGAACCCTTGAGATAGGTCACTTTTTTGATTCTCTGGTCAGATTTCAGAGTCTCTCTTAGATTCACTTCTTCTTCCCCCCCACCCCCCCAGACAGGCCCATGGTACCCTGGTGTTAACTTTATAACCTTCTCCAAAGTACTGATATTATAAGAATGAAATCTTGCCATCTGGGCCAAGCTTGCATCATTCTATTTTCCTGCCAACCCCCATTTCCAGGGACTGACCTTTTCTTCTGTCTCTTTGTCTCCTTTGGCTAAGTTACCAAAATGACTGGATTTTTATGACTCTCTAATGATGCTTTGACCTCTGTAGATATGCAATCTATTCTGCATCCACCAAAATCGATGCCCTTTGTTCTTAAGCATTCCCTGGGCTCAAGTGGGTTGGATGTACTATGGCTCTGTTTGGACTCATCCTTAGTGTCCTCCTGAAGGTCTTACTCTGTTCCAATCTCCTAAGTCTCTGCTCCTTCTCTGTCTGCTCCCATCTCCCTTTGGCTATGTCCCTCAGTGACACCTAGCACACCAGTAGGCTGATCTTACTATATATTTTGCTCTTATGCCAATCCCCTGCTGGATGCCAATCTTAACAGAAGTATATGGGAGACATAAAAGCGAGGGCCATATCTTTATTAATTGCCTCTGCTATTTGAATTAAAACCTTTCCCTTAGGCAAGCTTAATGTACACAATTAAAAAAGAATTGAATAAAATTTTGAAGTGTGAAATTCTCTGTTACTATAGTTTCCTAAAGTTTGTATCTTTTTTTGCAATTAGATCTTGCATAAAAATTGAGCTATATAGATTGAAAACTAGCATCAAGACAATAAAAAAAAGACAATGATGCACTTAAAGCCTCAACTTACAGATCTAGGAAATCCATGTTTTTTTTCTTAATCTCTTTATTAATATTTTAGTATGTGAGATTTATAGCCCATTGTCAAATGCCACAGATATTATTGTAGTACATGGTTCAAATATCTCAAATGGAAATCAGAGAAAAATGGTTAAGGAACATGAACTGTGAAGTAAAATGCATAAAAATGAGAAACATAAAATTGGGTAAAAGGTCATCAATTATTGTTGGAAGACAAATATAAAAATAAACATTACAGGGCACTTGGGTGGCCCAGTCGGTTAAGCGTCTGACTCTTGATCTCCACTCTGGCCATGATCTCACAGTTCTTGATTTCGAGCCCCATGTGGGGCTCTGTGCTGACAGCATGAAGCCTGCTTGGGATTCTCTCTCTCCATCCCTCTCCTGCTCCTGTGCATGTATGCTCTCTCTTTCTCTCTCTCTTCAAATAAATAAACTTTAAAAATAAAGTTTTTAAACTTTGTTTAAAAAACAAAGTAAGTGTACTGAAAAGCATGGATTTGGATATGACTTACAGATAGATGTATGGTGTGATTTATAATTTTTTTACCATATTAGACTAATAAGTTCATATTTATTGTACTCGGACTATCTAGTGGGCATGGTACTACATTCTTTGTATGTCTTATCTTTTCTTATGACAACCCTATGTAAAATCTATTTTAATCTCTGTTTTACTCTTAAGGGCACAGAACCAGAAAAAGATAGAACTTGAATTCTGATGGTCTAAACATATGAATATAGAGTCCACATATTGGACCCCTGGATTCACATACGTTTTATGATTTACTAGACCCTTTCTATGAATCATGACTAGTCCTATGGAGGTAAATCAGAGTTTTGCACCTGATATGCCCCAATTGGTTGGAGGTAAACAGCAACATGTTGTACCTGTCTATACTCAGGCAAACTTGAAGGGACCTAGGTTTGCCAGAACCCCTAGATCTGGCATCTGTAATAAGAAATACTCCATGGAAGGCAGAGCACAACACAGGCAAATACACACTCCACAATCTTCACAGGCATTGAGAAGAATACATATTTCCTGGCTATTCTCGATGCTTTGAGCATGACAGAGGAGATGCTCTCTTATATGGATGTCTATTTTAATAGTTAGATGTAAGATTTACTACTGCCCATCACCCACAGGGAACTGGTGACCCTGCAGAAGGGATTTAGATTTTAGGGTTCCAAAGAGCACAGCCCAAAAAAGAACCATGGTGGCATGAAGGAATGAGCAGGAGAGATGTCTTGTGACCTGCAAAGGTATCTGTGGCACCTTCAAATCTTTATCTTTAAATATTGCAGTGATTAATGATAGCTGCAAATTTTTTCACACTCCTCCCTTTGAGCTGTAGGGGTCTATGCTCTCCCCTTTGTGTCTTGATGGTTCTGTGACTGCTTCATCAACAGAATGGAACAGAAGTGATGCCCAGTTCTGGAGCCCATGAAATAAAAGACTAACAGCTCCCATTTCCTATCCCTTGGAATGGTAGCCTATTGAAATGCAGTCATCCCGTTATAGGAAGCCAAGGAACCCTTGGACCCTAAACCAAGGTTCATGGCTGACAGGAAATGGATGAGCTTCCATCGAAGAGCCAACACCAACTTGTCAGCCATGTGAATGATCCTTCTTGAAAATGGATCCTCCAACCCCAGTCAAGCTATCCCAGGTGACACTACTTGGAAAAAGGTGAGCCATCCCTGCTGAGCCCGGCCCATAAAGTTGGAGATTCATAAGAAAACTAAACAAATATTTTTTTCTTTAAGCCCTAAAATTTAAGGGTGACTTGTTACATAGCAAGAGATAACTGGAACTAGTAGTGCCATTTAAACTAGCTCCAGAGTAATTAATCGCTCAGAAAGTACACAAAATTATGCAAATAAAAGCCTTACCTTACTTGGAAATTATTTATATGAAAAATTGTTATAATAAAATATATTCACAAAAATTTAATGTCATATTCATCACTAAAGTTAAAGAAGAGTTATTTAAGTCTTTAAATAAAATTTAACTTGTAACAATTCTAAAATGTTTTACATTTTCTCACCTATTTGTAGAAGGTTTCATGTCGATGACAACTAACAATATTTTGAAGATTATCATAAAAAATTAATCAACATTAAGACTACAGAAAAGCAAAAATCTTTATGTTAAAGAATCTAGTTCAAGATGTTTATGAATCTATTTGGAAGTGTTATGCAAACTAATATTAATACTTTACCTAATACTTTTATTGTATTATTCTAATGAAATTTTATATATATATATATATATATATATATATATATATTTTTTTTTTTTTTTTTTTTAACTTAGCCCCATATAAATACCTACAGATTGCCTCCAGCTTTTATGTTCTATACATAGGAAAATTTGCAAAGCCCTAGTGTAAATAATATTGTCCTTGTTTTAAGACTTAAGAAAAAAACAGAAAATTCACATACTTTGCCTCAGATCACATGAATACTAAGCTGTAGAATTTGAAGCCAAGTCTGTTTAAATTCTAAGCCAGTGTTCTTTGTAGTATTTTTTCCCTCTTGTATAATTTAGCTTTGAGAAATTCTTTAGACCTTTATGTTAGAGTTAACAATATGAGTATCTAACTAGGTTTGAACAGCTAATGCATGAAAATTAAAAATGGTAATAACATGGGCGTTTTATCTTTGTGAGCCTAGATTTAGTCACAAGTTTGTAGATTTCACAACACCCGACTCCAGATCGACCTGACTGGTACTCATTAGGCAGGAGAGGATTTGCCTCTAGTTGAGTTTTGTTCAAAGCCAGTTGCAAGCATATTCAACTCAGGGATGTAAGGTAAATCCACTAAGTAATACCTTTGAGTTTATGCTGTTAAACCCTGGATTGAAAAAGCTTTTGCGTGCACTTTGTTAACCGTAACAAACAGCATTTATTCTGTGTATGCCGAATTTAAAACAAAACGATACAAAACTCGGTATATGTGATTGTATTGCATTCTCTGTGTGCAAATTGATTGTAAAACATACACGACAAAAAGTCATATTTTGTATTTCCCTTTTCTCAAAAGTTTCAAGAAATTATGAGAATCAGTGTTGCTGGTGGGAGCTACATTAAAAAAGAGAAACTTAATTCTCAACTATCTAATCACATTTATAGTTTTGAAAATATCCTATCTTTCTAGATTTATTCTCTTCTTATTACACCAACTTGAGGCCTACTCAAATTGACGGTTGTTGGTAGCAGTAGTGTATGTGGCCGTGTTGATAGCGTGTTCACGTGTGTGTTTTTGTTCTTGGACTTAATTTAACTGGCGCTCATTTTATTCATATTTTCAACAAATCCCAAAAGAAGACTCTAATGAATAATTAGCAACTACAGTTTTCTACTTATCAACGACAAAGTATAGAAATTACATGTTGAAGAATGGGAGAGCAGGAGTGGGTGGGGAGTGTACTATAGATTGAACCTTGAGGTCTCAAGGGCTCAGCAGAATCTAGGGGCCAAAGCTACTACCTCTACAGGAGCTTTTCTGGAGAAGAGCCAAGATTAGATTATCTATTGCTGAGCAGTACAAAACTGAATTGGAAAGACCCCACCCCTCTCACCCTGAGGCAAGAGCCTTCTTATATGGCAGGAAATCGCTCAATCTACTTTTTCAAAATCCCTTACTATTGGCTTTCCCTTCTGAGGTCATATCCATTTTGCCTTCAAAAATGATTATGAGATAGAAGAATATCCCCACTATTATCTGGAAGAAGTAACAATTTTCATTGTTCTAAAAACTTGTGCGTATTGAACTATAGTTAAGTTCAATGAAGAAATGTATTGAGTTGTCATTGACCTGACCCCAGTTGGATAAAGAACACTGGCAAACCTGATTAAATGATGATAAAAAATGATGATAAAAAAAAAAAACCTGCATATTTCTGACGCAAAAATTTCTTAGGGATTGGAAATAGTCTCTAGGTTCGGACAACCTCAGTAGTTTAAACAAGATAAGCAGAGATGAAATGAATTTCATGACTATCATTGACGAGCAGGCAGAAAGACACTTTGATGAAGGAAATGTAAAAGCTGAACAAAGTACTATGGGTTGCAGGTAGATACCAACAAATATGTTACCAGGGAGATATGATAGCTTGTAGGGAAGAAGGATAACTTCATGATCTCAAAATGCAAATCACAAACATTTGCCCAGATAATAACCAGTACACATGTGGGCAATGACAAAGGAGCCAGATAAGCACAAAGGTACACTAGGTACTAAACAGATACCTAGGATCAGAAAGTGATAAAACTAGTGGACAATTCACAATACAGTTGGCTACAGAACAATGTGTGGATTGTTCCACTATGGATGGGGATTGTACCCCCACTATGCAGGGGGTACCAATCCCTGCAAAGTAAAAAATCTGTGTATAACTTCTGACTCCCCCCAAACTTAACTAATAGCCTACTAGTGGCTGGAAGCCTTACTGATCACATGAACATTCAATTAACACATACTTTGTATGCTATATGTGTCATAAATTGCATTCTTACAATAAAATAGGGAAAAGAAAATGTTATTAAGAAAGGCATAAGGAAGAGAAAATATATTTACAGTACTCTACTCTACTGTATTTAAAAATATCTGTGTGTAAGTAGACATGCATGGATCAAACTTGTGTTTTTTAAGGGTTAACTGTCTTTTTGAAAATGGTCACCAACAGAGTTCCTTGGTCATTCAAAATGGAAGCCATAAACAAATGGATTTCGAATGTGTGCTAACCAGAAGAATATCGTGATGAATACCAAGATGTCTATTCAAGACATTTACAGCATAGCAACTGAGGCATTGATTATTGTATTTACACAAAGAAGAACTATGAAAACAATACATATACTATATGAACAGTTTAAAAGTTAAATGAACATTCATGAATTTTTGAGCTTAAATAAAATATTGCCTGTACAATGAATGGTCTCTGGATTTCACTCTAGTTGCATCCCTCTTTCTTTCTCAAGGTAACTCGTATCTTATATTTTGTTTTGGTACTATACATGAGTGGATCCGTATACTATATATTTTATCACCTTCATTTTTAAAAACCATTTTAGAATTCCTCCACGATGACTTGTGCAACTGTATTTCATTCAGTTTCACTGCCCTGTATTTGCTTCACTGTATGCGCTATAACATATCCATCTATTGTACTGATTGACATTTTTCTAGATTTTTAAAAACTGATATTCTGAGGGTTGCTATCTTGAGCTTTTGTGTACATGTCTCCTGGCGTACAAGTGTAGGGTTTCTTCAGAGGATGTGCCTTGGAGTGGAATTATTGGGTCATAGAGTCTGTGAACTTGAAACCTGACTGCACCTTGCCAAAATATTTTCAAAATTTATTCTCCAAGTCATACTCTTGACAAGCAGTATATGGTCATAATATACGTACAGCCTCCGAATACTTAGTACTGTCAAGCTTTTTAAGTTTCCCCATTCTGGAAAATATAACTTTTTCTCATATCAATAACTTGTATTGATATGTTTAGTAATGATATTCAGTATCCTCCTGTTTTAAAAAAAGGAAAAAAAAAAACTTATTTATTTTGAAAGAGAGCGCGCGCGAGCAGGGGAAGAGCAGAGAAAGAGGGAGAGAGAGAGAATCCCAAGCAGGCTCTGTACCCACGTGGGACTCAAACCCACAAACAACGAAATCATGACCTGACCCCAAAATCAAGAGTCCGATCCGTAACTGCCTGAGCCACCCAGGCACCCTTCAGTATCCTCTTAATAACAGTTTTTGCCATTATTTGTTCTTCTCTGAATCGACTAGTTACATTTTGTTTTGCCTATTTCCTGTGGTGTGGAAATTTTTCACAGTGATTGTAGGGCTTGTTGATATAACTCAGCGTTGATCCATTATCAGCTATTTGGATCAAAATGATTGTCCGTTTGTGATTTGTCTTTCTGCTCTTGGTTTCGTTTCTTCAGGTGAACAAATTTTGTGTCTTCTTCAAGAAATACTGTCTACTCCAAAACCAGAGATAATCTTCTTTACCAGAGATAATCTTCTAACCTCTCTAAAAGGTTTGCAGCCTTGTGTTTCATGTTTAAGTCTTTGTTCTACCTGAAATGAATTGTTTTGTCCTGTGTGAGATAGGCATCATTTTTCTATGTGGATAATCAGGTGAATTAGCACTACAACTCAGTAACCAGTGCTTTCCTCACTGATTTCTGATGCCCACTCAATATGCATCAAGTTTTCCTACATGCAGGGTCGGTTTCTTGGCTCTCTATTCAGTCAAATGATGTATTTATTTATCTAAGAACCCATAGTAAAACTACTATCATATTGTAGTGTTAGTATCTAATACTTCAATTCCTCCCACTTCATCATTTTTTGTTAGCAACATACTGGTTATTGTTGGGCTAATGGTGCCTATTATCAATTTTAGAGTTAGTTTGTCAAGTTCTATGGAAAATCATTTTGGGATTTGATAAGTATCCTACTGAAATCAGAGATAAATGCCACAAAATTTCTTCTCTGCAATAAAGGATTGTCAGTGGATTTGGGAAAAAGTGGGTAAGCAGTCAAAAAATATTATGCCGATCCTTCATAATGGAAGCCAAGCAACAAAAAAAAATAAATTTAAAAACAGTTAAATTTTGTGGCTCAGGCAAGAGTCGCATTTGTCTCATCACAGCCCTGGCCCTGTGAATGAGTTACTCGATTAAATGAGTCTTCTTACCCAGACAGCTCATCCTTTGTTCTAATCTCATTAGACAGATTTACCCTTGACACCCAAACAGTGGGATTATCTCAGGCTCTTATCTTCCCCTTACCTTTTCCCTATCATTTCATAAACTGATTAGTAATTTTTGTTAATGCAGCCAACTAAATATCTCTTCAATTCCTGACATCTACTTATTCTCCCTGATTGAGTTTGTGCCCTTTTTCCCCCCTGGCCTCACGTTATGAATAGCATGTTCCCACACCTCCCTCCACTGCCCAGTTTGTTTGCCTTCTATCCACCGCCTTCTAACTTCACTACAACTCTCTGACTCACATAGAGTATCTAAGAATATAAACCCCTGTTTAAGGGAAATTAACTCTTGGAAACTTCTACAAAAAAAGGCCAAAATCTTTTTTAAAAATTGCATAAATTCTTTCAGGATTTATCGTCTTGTTTACCTTACATGTATTCTTTTGGTCTAGAAATACTGAGCTACTTTGATACCTTAGAACATTCTAAATCTTTTCAAATTCTCTTGTCCTTGCTCATCCTGCTCCTTCCCTTGGAAAACCTTTCTGCGTGTGTGCATGTACATATGTGAACTTCTCCTAATCATCCTCTACAGTCACAACCTCAGAACAGACACCTTCCTTGATCTTTCACAGAAATTCCATCACTTAGCTGCCACTGGTACCAACCTCTCTCCTTGCAATTCCTTGTTTATTCATCTTTTTCCCAAATGCAATGTGAGACCTTTCAGGACAAGAACCTTGTCTTCTTCTTCTAGGATAGCGCTTGGTCTGTTGTGAATTCATTACATGAAAAGATGGGTTAAAATTGTATCACCGTAATTATAGTAATTGGAAATTCTAGTTTCATCTTTGGATCCCAGAATAATATTTTATGGCAAGACATTATTCCCTGATGATGAGGAACCATGGATATTCAGTCGACCAGAGGCAGAAGACTCCTACTCGAAGTTAACTATCACATTAAATGACATTCAGTAATGTAATTCATAGTAGCATCAAGGTGACGAAGAAGATGAAAGTGACTATGGCAGAGGAGATAGGGGATGAGTGAGACTAGCGAATAGGACAAATTGAACCAGCAAACATTAAATTTAGGTAAATAAGAAGAATATTTATATCTACATTATGGCTGTCAGACTTGACAGATAAAATACAGGATATCCAGCTAAATTTGAATCTTGGTAAGCAATGAATAGTTCTTTTCTAAATATATGTTTCGTAGATTATTCGGATACACTTAATTTTAAAAAATTATTTTTTCAAATCTGAAATTCATGTTTAGCTGGCATTCCTGTGTTTTATCTAGCAAACCTAAGCTGTGTGACAAATTAGACTTGAAAGTTAAATTAGAACCCAACGGGTGCCTAGAAGACACATGTGGAGTATGGCCATTAGCAGAGTTTATTCTGTCGCTTGAGATCTACGTATGACTGGAACCCCCCTTTCTCGGTCTTACTTAAAAAAAAAAGTTTCTGATAATCCCAGAAGAGAGTTTGCAGGGACTCCTTTTTCTCACACTTCATGGAATTCTTGTTCTCTGTATTGTATTTTGTGGCTCTACATTTCTGCCCTAACAAATTATTAAGCTGAACTACTTTGTGTGTGAGAGAGATTTTCCATATACTTATATATGAAGAATACAGTACAGATACCCACACATTTTAGTTTGTGTGGAATATTTTCCTGAATGTTTAGGAAAAGGGAAGGTTGTTAAATTTTTAACTCTTTGCATTACCATACAATGATTTAAATCTTTGTTTTTTAAGTTTTTTTAAATTTTATTTGATCTATTTTGAGAGAGAGAGAGTGAGTAAGGGAGGGGCAGAGAAAGAGGGAGAGAGACAAAATCGCAAGCAGGCTCCATACTGTCAGCACAGAGCCTGACATGGAGCTTGAACTCATGAACCCGGAGATCACGACCGGAGCTGAAACCAAGAGTCGGATGCTTAACCAACTGAACCACCCAGGCACTCCTAAATCCTTGTTTTTGAACATACTCTGGTTATTTTCTTGTCTTGCTTGAATTTCTCTTACTATGGTCTTTAAGGCACTTTTAAGTCTGGAGAAAAAGTTCTTTTTTATACGCAACATTATTAAGATCTCTCCATGACCCACCCTCAAATGCAGCCTGGAACCTTCCTTTACACTTCCAGAGACTCAGTGTTGATATGAACATTGCTTATATATGTTTGTCTAAACACAGATAAAAACCTTCTTCTACCCAACGTAGGTTTTCATGAGACGTTGTGATTTTCTTTATCCAGTTATAAACTCATTTGAATTTTTAGTAGGCTTGCCATCAGGCAACGTCATCCTTATATACTGACAAGTAGAGCCCCTACCCTTGAACACCTTCCTTGAAAACATTTTTAGCCCTTCTTTAGTGCTGATTATGATGGTTTCATCCAGGCCACAGACCAACTGTGCCTTGTCCGTGTTTTTGCTTTTTTTTTTTTAAATCCTCGGTCATTTACAACTCACTTCCATGTGGGATAGACCAGAGGCTTTGAGGATCTTCATGACTTGTATTCATGAGAATTTGCAGGGACTTCCGGCCACACCTAATATTAGGATATCAGTCTAGCAAAAAGATTGTTCCTACTAGTTCTCTGATCTCCCCCAAAGTATTTTCCTGGAGGCTGCAGACACACTCCTTCTGGGCAAACCTGTCACCACATTTTAGGTAAAAGAATGGAGTATCTAGGTTTTAGATCGGCCAAGAATCTGATATAATTTTAAATGTTCAATAGTATGTGACACTGACATTTTGAGGGTTAAGAAAATAGAAGCATACTGGAGTCTAATTAGAATTGCAATGTGTTTTGATTGATGTCAGATTCTTGGAGCACAAAAAAATTCAAATTGTGTTTCATCTTCCACACACTTTGAATACAGGGGAAAATAAGTGGGTGAGGAGTGGGAAGGGAGTAATAAATTGTTACTATCTAAGAGCTCCATATATCAAAAATGTTTCTGAGGTTGTTTGGAAAGGAAGCTCATTACTGTTGTCCATTTTGGGGAATGCTAAGGATATGGACTGTGTAGCTATTTGCAAAAAAAAAAAGACTTTCAAGGCTTGACCCACTCACACAAGTCTCTGACAGCAGAGGCTTCAGAAGAGGAAACTGAAGATTTTAAGTTCAGGGGCCTCATCCCTTACCGAATTTTCCTTTTTGTACAGTTGTGTACATAAATACTCTACCAATACCACCACTAACAGCATAAGCAAAGCTTGTGTAATACTTGGCCATTGAAAAGGTTCGGACTTCCTAGGACACATTCATGCTTCATCCCTTCTAATCTGAATGATGTAGCGAGACCTTTAGGAGAAGAATTAAGAGGTAATATCCACTAAATATTGGCTTTTGAAGGTGATTTTTAATGCTCCAAGCTTGATGTTTCTTTACTTTCCACTCAAATTCAAATATCTAGGAGGTTTGAGTTCATCTGCCTTATGTCAAAAGTTAACATTAAAATAGTCTCATAACCAAAACAAAATTCTTTTCAAAGGCACTCTGCTTAGAATAAAATCAAATTGTGGAGCAGTTTAGCGTAGATTATCTTAATTACTCCTACCGACAAGGATGCTTTCTAGTTTTATAGATGGAGAGACTCAAGCTCAAAGAGCTCATATTAGCAAGTCATAAAGGTTAAATTACAATCTAGTTCTTTATGTTCTTAATTTAGTACATTTGTTGACTTACCAATCTTCCTGCAAGGCTACAAAATAAAAAGTGACTGGGGTGTTTCTGCTTGCGATTCCATAATACAAAGTGTTTGAACTGTCATTTTACATTGGAGAAAAAAAAAAAAATTGTGGTTTTATTTACCCACGTCACGATTTCATCACGTTACTAGAAGCTATACAACACTACTAGACAAAAATCATCATTTTTTCTCAGTACCATAATCACCAAGAAATTTTCTACTTTTAACATAGTAAGTGGAAGAAGAATTTATAAAGCTCTTACAAGCATAAACATTAAAACTATAATATTCTATCACAGAAAATCTCATGTGAGCTAAAAAGAGAAATGCAGTAATAAGTCAACAGTTAGTTGCTATGCATTTCTTAGAGTTTTAAAATATTTTATGTGTGTCTGTTTGATTGTCCCAGTCACATTTAAAGGAAAAGGATTATGTCTTATGCCTCCTTATGCTCTCCAAACCACCGCAGGTGCTGTTATATTAATTGTTAAATGAGATTTATAGATGTTTATGGATCATAAAGTTGACTTGCACCCCGTATACCAGCCACACACAGAAGGAGCAACTCTCTATTTTAAATGCAATGAATTACATGACATTTGATATCTACACTGATTTCTTTCCCTTAGTTCTCCCTCAAATAGTGCCAAGAATTCCTCTCATGGGGCTCTAAGTGTTCTGTGATGAAGCACTTATCCCCTGGGAAAGGTGACATGTGGATTTATACCCTTTCTACCCTGTAAATGTATTATTCCAGAACTTTAGGGAGGGCAGCTTGATAAAGTGGTCGAGAGAATTTGAGCTGACTAGAAGTCTAAAAATTCAATATACGTGTGCCAGATTGTGGAGTGAAGAGGGAATGTTTAAGTCACTTAATTTTATCTATGTTAATTATCTAACTCTCATTCCGGCTCTCTCATTTTCTATCCTTCTCCCTGCTTCCCCCCCTTCCCCCCCTTCCCCCCCCCCCTCCTCTGGCTATCATCCTCACTTGTTTGTGAAATTCACAGAATGAACATCACTATCAGTATCTGGAATGTATTTAGGTGGCTTGGGGAAAAGTGTCTCTTAATTATGAAATCTACTGCTGGTTTGATTTTCACAAACTGAATGGCAGGCCACTTACTAATACCCACCCCTAATTTGCTTATGTAGCTTGGGAGACATATTACATTCGGAATTTCACCAAACCATTTTTGTGAAAACCCAAAGCCTCTTTTGGGGCAACCACATGAACCTGGGTCAGGGCTGAAGACTGCATTCTTCTACCTATCAGTAGTAGTTTGATGCCTTCTTTCCTTCTCTCTTTCTTCCAAGGACCTCTGATATGATCTTAGAGTATTTTCCTATAACTTACTATTTCACATTTGACCACCTAATCTGTGTGTTTGTGTGTTCGTATATGACTTACACACTCCTGGTGTATACAAATTACCTGTACTCCTAATAATAGTCAGCAAAGCCTAGGCAGTAACTTACAAACATAAAGTATTCTTTTACTAGAACGTGGAAGAAATATTGGAGTCACTCTCAATTGTGTATATTACTAGTTTGAGGCAGAGTTGAACAGTAATGAGTTGGACTAATGAGCTTCCCTGTGGTTAAAGTGCTCAGTAACTACATTTCAGGAGGAAGGATGTCAGTTGCTTTTTCCTGACCATCTGAAAGAGTTCAGAGTCCTTTTATTTTTCTAAATGAAAGTTAAAATCCAATCTGGGACTGGAGGTAATTTACTCCCACCTGTCCTCGTAGTAGCCCCGAAACAGCCTCCTCTATTGTCACTGACAACTTAATGAACAGAAAGGTCCTTTGAAAGGTAAAGATGTTGAAATTTATTATTACTCTCCCTCTGTAATGCCAAATGATGGCATTAGAGTGTTTTGTTCTTATGTGCCATATTTTTTCCCCCTGTGGAACCTGTGTTGCTCCTTCCCGTCTATCACCATGCACACTTCGTAAAACAGGCAAGATAAATATTACCCTCTTCAATATCTAGAGTATCATAAGCACAGAGTTTAAATGACTTGTCAGCACCACAGCCACTTACTTGTCAAGTCTGCGTTGAAACAACAACAACAACAACAACAACAACAACAACAAAGAAACATGATTTCTAATTCAGTGCCTGTAAATTAAACTGTGTAACCTTGTAATTGAAGCTTCAGTTTTTCTTGAAATTTGTTAAACAGGCTAATAAGACCTGGCAGAGGACTTCTTACTCCCCATAATTTCCATGTTGAGTTGAAACTATTGGTCAAGGCGCATTATCATGAATTGTCTGCTGGACCAATTATTTAGTAGTGTCAATCCTATTTACAAATCTAGTGGAGCTCATGTGAACTCTGGCCCCTGAAGGGAATTGTGAGAGAGGGGTTAAGATGGTGAAGTAGTACGGAGACCTGGAGCTCATCTCATCCCTGAAACTCAGCTAGATCAACATCACACCCTTTTGAACACCCAGGAAATTGATCCCAGGTTGAATGCAACAGTCTGCACAATTTGAGCAAGGGAACGTGGCAGGCGCATGGTGCAGAGCAGTGAATTGAGGGAGAGAAAGCTGCAGTGCCACAGAGAGTAGGGATGCACGTTCATGGAGAGAGGACAGAGAAAAAGAGAGGTGGAGAGAGTGACGTCTGTTGGGATTGCACAGGAAAAGCACTCCCCCTAAAAGTAGCTGGAAAGAGAGAGAAACGGAGAGAGAGAACACTCAGAAGGGACGGACAAGAAACCACTGATGGGAAGAAATAGAGGGGGTGTCAATACCACCAGCTTTCTTTAAACAGTGGACACAAAATCTGAAGCTTCAGAGTGCGTTACCTGGTGGTGCCTCAGTGAGGAATCAGGGCAAACCCCAGGAGTGGGCAGTGTGCTCCAAGGGGGGCCATGTGCCGCTTAGGAGGAAGTAGTTCCCATGTTCCAAGTGCATTTGGTAGAGGCCACGTGACCTCTCTGTGGGCAAAAGTGCCAGCGGGCCCCAGAGAGCTGCGGCATTTACTGATGGAAGAACAGACATGGTGCAGGGGGCAGCAAAATCTGGCACCACCTATGTGTTGTGATTTACCATAAACTTTAAGGCTCTGCTGCTGCACAGTTGCACTAATGTTTCCCGGGACGAGTCAGTACCTGGCCATTGCTAGGCAAGACTCTCCACCAGAGGACCACATGGGTCCAAGCCAGCGGCCTCTAAAGTGTGAGGCTTTGAAACACAGCCCCATCTGAGATGAACTCTAAAGGGACGTGCTGCCTGGCAGACATACAGCTTGGCCACAGACAGGGTAAAGGCAGGGAGCCCAGGAAAGCCTCAGATAAAGGAAGAGTGATTGATCGTGTGTCTGTGAGGTGGCAAAATTCCAGCTCCGGAGACTAGAGACCAGGGTGAAGCAATTATACCTCTAGCCCAGATGCACTGTCAACCCCAGTGAGCTAAGCAGCACCACCAAGTGGAGATTGGAGCTGTTGCATGAATCCCTGCCCACCGACACCCTCCAAGGCACAACCTACGGAGACCCAGCACAGCCCCCTTCCGCCCTCTTAATCTACAGATTAAGGTATATTAAGTTTAGGCTGCAAAGTTTCAATTCTAGGAGAAACTGGATCTAGCTTCATTTGGGTTTCTATTTGTTTGCTTGTTCGTTTGTTTGTTCATTTTCTTTGCTTCTGTTTTTCTTTATGTAATTTTTTTTTTCTTTTTTCTCTCTTGGATACAGAAAGAACTCATTCTTCATTCTATTTTATTTTCTTTCTTTTATTTTATTATATTTTATTATTTAAATGTTTTTAAATTTTTAATTAAAAAGTTTGTCTTTTTTTTTTATCGAGCTTCTCTTAACAAGTAGACTGAAACACACCTAGGGTTTAGGTTCTTTTATTTGTTTTTTGGTTTGTTTTAAAATTTTTTATTTTTATTTTTTATTTTATTTTATCATTTTTTTCTTCCTCCAAAGTGACAAGAGGAGGAATTCACCCTAAAATAAAGAATAGGAATAAATGATGACCAGGGATTTAATAAACACAGATATAAAATGTCGGAACTAGAATTTAAAACTATGATTATAGGAAGGCTTGGAAGGAACTAGGAGCTAGCTGAGGCTGAAAAAAAAGCATAGGAGACACCCAAAAGTCCCTTTATGTAGGATTAAAAGAACAAACGTCTAGTCAGTACCAAACTTAAAAACGCTATAACCAAGATGCAATCTTGAATGGATGCTATGACAGTAAGGATGGAAAAAGCAAAGCAGTCAATCAGTGATATAAAATAACATTATGGAAAATAATAAAACTGAATAAAAGGGAGAAACAAAGGCAAAAGATGACGCTACAAGACTTAGAGCACTAGCAACTTGTTAAAGAGGAATAATGTTCAGATCATAGGAGGAGTCCCAGCAGATGAATAAAGAGAAAAAGGGGGAGAAGGTTTATATGAGCAAATTATAGTTGAAAACTTTCCTGTCTTGGGAAGGACACAGACATCAAAATCCAAGAAGCACAGAGAACTCCTATTAGATTCCACAATCTAATTAGATGCCAACATGCCTATTAGATGCCAACAATCAACAAGGCATAACATGGTCAAATTCATAAAATACAGAGGCAAGGAAAGAATCATAAAAGTAGCTCCTCAACAAGATATTAGCCAACCAGTTCCAAAAACACATTAAAAAAATTATTCTCCATGACCAAGTCGGATTTATACCTGGGATGCAGGGCTGGTTCAATATCTGCAAAACAATCAATGTGATTCATCACATCAATAAAAGAAAATACAAGAACCACATGATCCTCTCAATAGATGCAGAGAAAGCATTTCACAAAATACAGCATCCTTTCTTGATAAAAACCCTTAAGAAAGTAGGGATAGAAGGATAATACCTCGAGAGCATAAAAGCCATATATGAAAGACACAACGCTAATATTATCATCAATGGGAAAAACTGAGAGCTTTCCCCCTACGGTCAGAAACAAGACAGGGATATCCCCTCTTGCCACTCTTATTCAACATAGCATTGGAAGTCTTAGCCTCTGCAATCAGACAACACAAAGAAATAAAAGGCATCCAAATTGGCCAAGAGGAGGTCAAACTTTCACTCTTCACAGATGACATGATACTCTATATGGAAAACCCAAAAGATTCCACAAAAACATTGCTAGAACTTATTCATAAATTCAGCAAAGTTGCAGGATATACAATCAATGCAGAGAAGTCGGTTGCATTCGTATACACCAACAATGAAGTGACAGAAAGAGAAATCAAGGAATTGATCCCATTTACAGTTGCACAAAAAACCATAAAATACCTAGGAATAAATCTAACCAAAGAGGTGAAAAATCTATAGACTGAAACTATAGAAAGGTTATGAAAGAAATTGAAGAAGACACCAAAAAATGGAAAAAGATTCCATGCTCCTGGATAGGAAGAACAAATATTGTTAAAATGTCGACACTCCCTAAAGCAATCTACATGTTCAATGCAATCCCTATCAAAGTAACACCAGCATTCTTCACAGAGCTAGAACAAATAATCCTAAAATTTGTATGGAACCAGAAAAGACCCCATATAGCCAAAGAAATCTTTAAAAAGAAAACCAAACATGAGGCATCACAATCCCGGACTTCAAGCTATACTAAAAATCTGTAATCATCAAGACAGTATGGTACTGGCACAAGAACAGACACTCAGATCAATGGAACAGAATAGAGAACCCAGAAATGGACCCACAAACGTATGGCCATCTAATCTTTGACAAAGCAGGAAAGAATATCCAAAAGAATAAAGACAGTCTCTTCAATAAGTGGTACTGGGAAAACTAGACAGAGACATGCAGAAGAATAAACCTGGACCACTTTCTTACACCAAACACAAAAATAAACTCAAAGTGGATGAAAGACCTGAATGTAAGACAGGAAGCCATCAAAATCCTTGAATAGAAAGCAGGCAAAAACCTCTCTGACCTTGGCCGCAGCAACTTCTCACTCAACACGTCTCCAGAGGCAAGGAAAACAAAAGCAAAAATGAACTATTGGGACCTCATCAAAATAAAAAGGTTCTGCACAGCAGAGGAAACAATCAACATATGTAAAAGGCAACCAAGGTAATGGGAAAAGATATTTGCAAATGACATATCAGATAAAGGGTTAGTATCCAAAATCTAGAAAGAACTTATCTAACTCAACACCCAAACACAAATAATCCAGTAAAAAAATGTACAGAACACATGAATAGACACTTTACCAAAGAAGACATCCAGATGGCTAACTGACACATGAAAAAATGCTCACTCATCATCAGGGAAATACAAATCTAAACCACAATGAGAAACCACCTCACACCTGTCAGAATGGCTAACATTAACAACTCAGGCAACAACAGATGTTGATGAGGATGAATAGAAAGGAGGACCTTCCAGCACTGTTGTTGGGAATGCAAACTGGTGCAGCCACTAGGGAAAACACCATGGAGTTCCCTCAAAACGTGAAAAATAGAGCTTCCCCATGACCCAGTAATTGCTACTTGGTATTTATCCAAAGGATACAAAAATGCTGATTCAAAGGAGCATATGCACCCCAATGTTTATAGCAGCACTATCAACAATAGCCAAATTATGGAAAGAGCCCAAATGTCCATCAGTGGATGAATGGAGAAAGAAGATGTGGTTTATATATATATACAATGGAATATTACTCAGCCATAAAAAAGGAAATTTTGCCATTAGCAATGATGTGGATGGAGCCGTAGAGTATTATGCTAAAAGGAAATAAGTCAGTGAAAAACAAATATATGATTTCACTTATATGTGGAATTTAAAAGACAAAACAAATGAACATAGGGGAAGGGAAGGAAAGATAAAATAAGATTAAAACAGAGATTAAATAAGATTAATAGACTCTTAAATACAGAGAACAAACTGAGGGTTGCTGGAGAGGAGGTGGGCAGGGGTCATGGTGACAAGCTAAATGCATGATGGGTATTAAGAAGGGCACTTGCTAGGATGAGCACTGGGTGTTATATATCAGTGCTGAATCACTAAATTCTCCTCCTAAATCCAATACTTTACTATATATTAACTAACTTGAATTTAAAGAAAAAAATAAATGAAAGGAATTGTGTGGTGGTGTCCTCTTTACATTCTCTCATGACATACTACTTTATCCTCCAACACTGCACATAACTCACATCACGGTGCTGAACGCTGTAACTGGCTATTCATTATGAAGACCTCACCTAATATTCATCACTCTACGCACAGAAGTTTACATGGATATAGAAGTTGCTCACTAAAGTGAGTTTCCAAGTAAATAAAACAACCCTGCACTCTGGGCAGTAGACTATAAGCTGCATGAAATCGTGAACAAAGTTGTCCTTATTTTGTCCCTGGGCCCCACCTCAGGGTCTTGCACCTAATACACGTTCAGTACATTTTGTTGAATTTATTGAACTTCACACACACAGAGGTTGTTTTCACCATGCTATGCTTTTTTCCCCCTTTGAATCTCAAAACTTGTCGAATTCCGTTTTCCTGTAATTATTGGAGGATTTGGGAGTTCAGATGAATATTGAATTGGGGTTGTCAGCCTTGTTTATGAGAAAAAAAAGGCAAAGAAATTGCTTTGATGTCTGTATACAAAAGGTCAGCAAATATTCTCTTCTCTCTACTCTTCTAGCACAGAAAATATTAGCATCTTAGGTGGCTTTTATTTGTTTAGTTTTGTTCTGTGTGTGTTCGCTTTTGTGTCTGAACATAGACCCAGGGCTATTTGGATAAGGCAGGTTATATGGTCAAGCAAGGCAAAGAAAAAAAATTCAAAATTATTCTTTGTAGAAAACTCACTGTAAATTATGAAAAATATTATTTACCATGGATTTTCATAAAACTCTCATATGGAATGCTTTATTAGACATACAGCATTCACTGCAATAAGATATTACTTGTTAGCTATAATTATAGTGAACTTCCCAGGACAATCTAGGTCACTGCTCATATTGTACTTTTGTTGTTTATAATACTACAAGGAATAGAAAATACAAATATAGACAAATGTGTGTATATTGCATATATGCACACGTGTATGTGCATATACAAGTGTGTGTACAAATATATGTATATATAATGTATATATGTATACACATGTGTATGTGCATACACAAGTGTGTGTGTACACATATATGTATATATATAATGTATATATGTACATACGTATATGTAATGTACACATATACATACATGTGTGTATATGTATACATTATAATGTATACATTATAATGTATAATGTATATGTATATATATAATGTAGATATGTATATATATTATATATATAATGTATATATAATATATGTATATATATTATATCCGCATTTATTTTTCTCTAGGTGAGGTATCCAGGAACACAGCTTACATAACTTTGCAGGGAGAAAACTGAAGCCATAAAGATATAAAACCAAGATGAGTATAACTTTTTTGTTCTCTGAAGTTCATTACTTATAGTGAGACATTCTGGATTTTGCACACAGAACTTCCAGTGGTCTTGAAAAGGGACAAGTTATTACTTTACAAATATTGTGTACCTATCTTAAAATGCTGAAGTATATTTTATTTTAATTTACATGTTTGATGTCTGCTTCTTATAATAACTAATTGTGAAAGAGTATTTAAGATTTGTGGGAGAAAGGAACCTTCAGAAGACACTGAACGTAGTACTGTAAAATGACATTTTGATTTTTTTTTCTATATACAAATGAAATAGATCCAGGGAAGATCAAATATTCCTCAGAAAAGCTCCTTTTTGATAACATATTGTCTGTAAAATCTAACAGTATTGCCATCAGAATGGTCTCCGTTTAGTGAAATGTCATTTTTAATGCCAATAGTATTACCTTTCCCATCCTCAGAATATCTATTTTAAATACTGCTTTAGGATATTATCAATACAATCAAATTAATTTTTTTCAGTTTATTCCTAGGAAAGAAAAATTAAATATGGGAAAATTTCCTACCATTATGAAAGAAACTGCATATACATAGCATAGATCTTTATATATAACTTACATTCAAAACTAGACTACTTTCTCATTTGCTGTTTTCATTTTACATTTGATAATAAAGACATTATTTTGGCTCATTTTGTTTAATATGTATATTAATGAATAATACATATTATATATAAAGGAATAATATATATGTATTAATGAATAACATATATATTATATATTAAGGAATTACATATACATTATATATATTACATTATTATATACATAATATATGTTAAAGAAGACAGACTCAATGAGAATTCCAGAGTTTGCAAACAGTTAAACAGATGTATTGATTTTCAGGGTTTCACTCCACAGGAACTAGACTAAATCTCAATGCCAAGGAAAAGCAATTTAAAAAGTAGAAAGAGGAAATTCTTGAGCTTTCTAGAAACTTTAAGAAAATACTAAATAATCCTTGAGTGCTTAAACCCAAGAAAAAAATTTCTCCATAAAACTTTCTTCCCTCATCTCTACAACAGTTAGCGTCTAGCTGTTATGGATGTTATGAAGATTAGGTAGGAGAATGCATTTAAAGTGCTTAGACAAAAGTCTGGTGCGTGTTAATACTTAATAAGTGTAGTTATTTTTTATTATAAATCAAGAAGCTTAATTCTCTTCCCCTTTTCTCACTTATAACTTAAAAAGCAACATTGTTTGCTAATGTACAATAATTGACTTCCATTAAAAGTTATAGCAGGATGAAATTTTGATAACTGTATACCTTGGTATAACCACCACGACCACCACAACAGAAGTATAGAACATTTTTATCATCCGAAAAGTTCCTTTTGCTCCTTTTCAGCCTCAGGGAACCACTGATCTACTTTGAGTAACATATGTTAGAAGCACCTGGGTGGCTCTGTCAGTTAAGCATCCAGCTCAAGTTCAGCTCAGGTTGTGATCCCATGGTCTTGGGATAGAGCCCTACATCTGGCTCTGTGCTGAATGTGGAGCCTGCTTCAGATTCTCTCTCTCTCTCTCTCTCTCTCTCTCTCTCTCTCTCTCTCTCTCTCTCTCCCTCAAAATAAATAAACATTAAAAAAGTTTCTGTCTCTCCCTTTGCCCCTACCCCCACTCAGGTGCTCTCTCTCTCTTTCTCTCTAAAAAAAAAAAATTAATAAAAATAAAAAAAAAAGAAATACAGTTTAGTTTTGTCAATTCTAGAACTCCATTCAAATGCAATCATACAATATGTACTACTTAATATTCTTTTATTCAGCATGTTTTCAAGTCTATCCTCAATATTTCATGTGTTGGTAATTTATCCTTTGGAATGCTGAACAATTCTTTGTTGTTTTAATATAGCATTGTTCCTTACCCATGCACTTATTGATGGATATATGGATTTTTGTTTCTAGTTTTTGACTGTTGTAAGTAAAACTATTATGGACAGTCTCACACAGTCTTTTTGTGAAAGTCTGTTTTCATTTCCCTTTGGCAAGTAACTAGAAGTAGAATTTCTGTGTCATATGGTAAGTCTGAGTTTAACTTGGTAAGAAACTTCCAATTTTCATCAGTGACTATACAATTTTACACCCCGAACTCACAGTTCATGAGTTTCAGTTGTTCTGTGTCTTTGAAAACACTTACTATTCCCATTCTTTTCATTTTCAGGCATTTTCATGGTTTTATAGTAGTATACACTGTGGTTTATTGAACTTACTGTAGCACTTTCTTGTTGGTGAGCATCTTTTTTTTTTTAATGTTTATTTATTTTTGAGAGACAGGCAGAGCATGAACGGGGGAGGGTCAGAGAGAGGGGAGACCCAGAATCCAAAGCAAGCTCCAGGCTCTGAGCTGCCAGCACAGAGCCCGATGCGGGGCTCAAACCCACGAACTGTGAGATCATGACCCGAGCTGAAGTCGGACGCTCAACCGACTGAGTCACCTAGGCGCCCTTGTGAGCTTCTTTTTTTATATGCTTAATGGTTATATTTATATCTTCTGTATAAAATGTCTGTTCAAATCTTCTGCCCGTGTTTAGTCAGCTGATCATCTATTTTATTACTAACTTGTAAGAAATCATTACACTAAATACTAATTCTTTGTCACGTGTATGTACATTTTCTACCAATTTGTACTGGACATTTTCATTTTCTTTTGGATATCTTTCAACAAAAACTTAAATTTTGATGAAGTCAAAATTATTTATTTTGCTTATGTGGTTCATGCTTTTGGACACCCCATCTAACAAACACAATGACAAAACAAATAACATCATAGAAGTTGCAGATAGTTTTCCCCCAATGTTCCTTCAAAAAAAATACATTTTTTGCATTTATGTTTATTTCTATGTTTATTCTTACACCTATCACTTTCTGTTCATTATTATAGCCTTGTTAAAGTCTTGGAGCGCCTGGGTGTCTCAGTCAGTTTAGCATCCGACTCTTGGTTTTCGTTCTGGTCATAATCTCATGGTTCGTGAGTTCTAGCTCTGCATTAGACTCCATGGGGATTGTCTTTCTCCCTCTCTCTCTGCCCCTTCCCTTCTCACACACACACTCTCTCTCTCAAAATAAATAAATAGCCTCAAAAAAAGAATTAAAAAAGAAAGCCTTGAAATAAAGTCCTCAAAAATTCTTCCTTTTCACAATTGTTTTGCTATGTAAACTCTGCAATCAATATGACAACTTCTACAAAAAGCAAAGTGAAAACAAAACAAAAAAACCTATGAGGACAGTCACATGCAAAAGAGTGAAGCTAGACTATTATCTTATAATATGTACAAAAATTAACTTGAAATGGATTAAAGATTTGAACGTAAGACGTAAAACCATAAAACTCTCAAGAAGAAAACATAGGTGATAAGCCTCTTGACATCAGTTTTGGCAATTATTTTTTGGATCTGACACCAAAATAAAAGACAACAAAAGGAAAAATAAAAAAGTGGGACTATATTAAACTAAGAAGTGTCTGCACAGTGCAGGAAGCCATCAACAAAATAAAAAGTCAACCTACTGAGTGGGAGAAAATATTTGCAAATCATATATATGAAACAGGTCAATATCCAAAATATGTAAGGAACTCTTACAACTTAATAGCAAAAAAAACCTAAACAATCTGATTTAAAAATGCGCAGAAGACCTGAATAGACATTTTTCCAAAGAAGACATACAAATGGCCCAGAGGTACATGAAATATGCTTAACATCACTAAACATCAGGGAAATACAAATAAAAACCACAATGATACATCAACTCATAGCTGCTACAATGTTTATTACCAAAAAGACAAGAAATAACAAGTATTGGTAAGGATATGGGAAAAAATGAATGTAAAATGGTGTAGCCAGTATGGAGCTTCCTCAAAAAAATTAAAAGTAGAGTTACCATACATTCCAGCAATTCCACTTTCCTGAAGAAAACAAAATTTCTCTGAAGAAAACAAAAACACCTAAAAAGACCACCATTTTCACTGCAGCATTATTTACAAAAGTCAACATGTGGAAATAACTTAAGTTTCAATCAATGGATTAATAAAGAAAATATGAGATATTATATATAATATTATTCAGTCATAAAAAAGAATTTGCTATTTACAAAATGGATGGACCTCCAGGACATTATGTTAAGTGAAATAAGTCAGCTAGAGAAAGACAAATACTGCACAATCTCGCATGTAGAATTTTAAACAAAAAATGCAAGCTCATAGATAGATTGGTATTTGCCAAAGGCATAAGGTGGTGGATGGGCAAAATGGAGGAAAGGGGTCTAACTCTTAGTTATAACATAAATAAGATATGAGGATGTAATACACAGCATGGTAACTATAGTTAATAATACTGTTATTACATACTTGGAAATTGTTAATAGAATAAATCTTAAAAGTTGTTATAAAAAATTTAACATTAACATAACCACATATATTAATGGATGTTAATTAGACTTATTGTGATGAACATTTAAAAACGTACACAATATTGAATCATTGTTATGCACCTGAAGCTAATATAATGTCATATGTCATTTATACTTCAATAAAGATAAATTAATTTGAACCTCCCACAAAAACCTATGGGGATTTTAGGTATCATGTTGATTCTGAATCAATTTGAGGATAAAAGACACTTTAAAAATGTGTTTTGGGGCTCCTGGATGGCTCAGTTGGTTGAATATCTTACTCTTGATTTTGGCCCAGGTCATGATCCCAGAGTCGTGGGATCGAGCCCAGGTTGGGCTCTGCAATGAGTGTGGAGCATGCTTGAGATATTCTTTCTCTCTCTCTCTCTCTCTCTCTCTCTCTCTCTCTCTCTGTCTCCCTTCTCCCCTGTTTCTGCTCTCACTCAAATAAAAATGTAAATGTGTTTTGTAACATATAATGTTGTATAGCAAATTCTGCAAATCCTTAATTTGCTATTGTGATGCTGACATTTATAATTTCACAATTTACATACCACCTATCAGGTGTCGCTTGGTAAATATCAGGGCCAGCCAGTGTTGCCCAATATATTATTTGCATAGATGCATAAGTTATATAAGTTTGATGTACTAAATATGTACCAAAGCATCATATACTCAATTTAACAAAATAATCCTGAGCAATATTCAGTAATGTGGGATCTGTAGTTGACAGATGAGAGGACTTTTAATGAAAAATTTTAACTTTAAAATCATGTCTATTGTAATTTATAAACTTAGTGTACCTCACCATTTATCTTCAATTTCTAGGAGCAGAGTTTCATGCATTGCACTTTGCAGTCTTGCACATATTTTGCTAAATTGATTGCTATGTTTCATGTTTTTAATGTTATTTTAAATGACACTTTAAATTTTCATTTTGTCTTCTTCCCTGCCAATATAGAAATATAATTGACTTATGTGTATTGACATTGTATTTTGCAACCTTACTAAATTAACAATTTTGTATCATTTTAATGATTTTTGGTATTTTATCTAAAGATGATGTCACCTGCAAATAAATGTACTATATTTTTTCCTTTTCAATTTCTATGACCTTCTGTCCTTTTTGCCGTATTGCATTGGTATAAACCTCCAGTTAACCATTGACTGGAAATTGTGAGTGCCAAGATCCTTGCCTTTTTTCTAATTTTAAGAAAAAGTCTTCAGTCTTTCTCTATTAAGTATGATTTTACTATAGATTTTTTAATCTCTGTTTTCCTGGCAGTTTTATCATCAATATATGTTGAATTTTGTTAAATGCTTTTCCAGCATCTATTTAAATGATTATATGGTTGTTCTCCACTATTATGTTAATATGATTAAAATTTGAAGAATGATTTATTCCAAATGATTACATGTGGATAGGATACAAATGGAAATGGGTACAACCATTGGAGACTTTTCTTTCAGATGAGAAATGATTTTGCCTATTTTAGGAGCAATCTTAGGTATGTTTGTAGGTAGAAATGTCAGAACTTCCTGAATCAGAACTTAAGGGACAAAGAATTGTTAATAAAGACTTCCGGGTTCTAGGATGTTCTAGGATGACTTCCACGTCCTGGGTATAGATGGAGAGTCACTTACTGAGATGACCTAGAGTATATTCAGATTTGTGTGTGTGTGTGTGTGTGTGTGTGTGTGTGTGTGTGTGTGTGTGTGTGTGTGTGTTTTGGAGTTGATAAATCTTAGATTCATATGAAGTATGAGGATCAAAGAGGAATAGTCAACTTGGAAGTTGGATAGATGACTTGAGCTGAGAGGAGAGGTCTGAACTTGATACTTACATTTGAGAAATTTAGGGTTCAGCTCATATTGTAAAGCAACATATTTCTATGACTTTCAGAGCTTTAGCTCTTCCCTGTCACTCTTTTAATATTTTACTCCTTTTTTCAAATTCCACTTTCCTTTCTTCGCCTATCTAACTACGACTTAAGCTTTAAGACTTAGCCAAATGTTTTCTCTCCAGGAAATCCTTTCCCAAACTCTAAGTTTTAGTGTATAGCTGAGATAAAAAGCTGAAGAAAAGCCTAAGGTGAGAATGCAGAGAATATAGCTCAGGATCAAGCCTTGGGAGCCTAACATGTCAGAGTTAGGTTTCACAAAAGCCAGGAGAAGTAATGGTCTCAAAAAGCCAATGTGCGGGGCGCCTGGGTGGCGCAGTCGGTTAAGCGTCCGACTTCAGCCAGGTCACGATCTCGCGGTCCGTGAGTTCGAGCCCCGCGTCAGGCTCTGGGCTGATGGCTCGGAGCCTGGAGCCTGTTTCCGATTCTGTGTCTCCCTCTCTCTCTGCCCCTCCCCCGTTCATGCTCTGTCTCTCTCTGTCCCAAAAATAAATAAAAAATGTTAAAAAAAAAAAAAAAAAAAAAAAAAAAAAAAAAAAGCCAATGTGTGATCCATTGTGTCAAATGCTTCTGAGAAAGAAAATAGGAATGGGATTTAAAAGTTTTCAAAAGATTTTAAATTAGCTCTCTTAAGGTGTACCTTTAGAGAACAGTTCAAAAACCTTGGGCATTTAATATTTCATATCCAGGGCCCATGACAGAAGCAAGTTTATTTTTTTATTTTTCCTTATGGCATACTCAAGTATCCCAAATAGCACTGTTTTTAGACTGACAATGATGTAACCATGTGAGCTTAACAAACAAAAACAAAATGGAAGGAGAAACTTAAAGTTGCTTCATAAAACTTTGTAAAAGTAAAGTCAACCTGCTTACTGATTAAAAAAAATACTTTGTGGGGGAAATTCAAAGTGAAGATTTATGTAACTCTTTCCCTCTATGAAGGAATTAAACACGTGATAGAAAAAATATGCACAGGAAAAAAAAAGTTTAATTAAGGTAATCTTAGGGAAGTGAAATGATTTAAGTAAAAGATAAAAAATATTTATGTATTTATGATTTCTTTTATTGTGGGAACCTGAAATCTTATTTTTCTTCTCTGATAAATACATTTTTAACTAGTAATCAAGATACAAAGAAAAGTAAATACAAATAAACATACATCATAGTGTAGCATAGAGTTTTATATTACAAGTGAATGGTTGGGTTCTCTGCCTTCGGCTCTATGTTCAAAATACTCAGACTCTCTGGAGCCATAATTTTATCCCCCATAGGGTTGACTCAGCTTTTTATCTTTTCAAAGACAGATACAGAGTACTCGCAATTTTAGTGTCTGACATTGGTGGAAGCTTATTCTATAAATGTTTAATTTACTTAAAGATGAAAGACAGTCATTTTTTAAATTTTTACTAGGATTTACACTGGTGTCGATGTTTCTATTTCAAAAATAAAAGGCATTAGCACCTTTTGTTTTTAAAAAAGGAGTTTATTGATTCTGGGAGAGAGAGAGAGAGTGCGAGTGAGCACAAGTGGTGGAGGGAGAGAGACGACCCCAAACAGGTTCCACACTGATAGTGTGGAGCCCAATGCCGGGCTCGAAACCACAAACCATGAGCTCATGACCTGCGCTGAGATCAAGAGTCAGACACTTAGCCAGCTGAACCACCCACATGCCCCAAGGCATTGGCACCTTGTAAGCTCTGTCCTAAATGTTCTTTTTCAATGTCTTATGTGTCATATTGTAGTACAGTTAGTAGATAAATGCTTTAGAATTTTTTTCTGCAAAAAAGCACACACTAAATGTAGTTCTTATTTATATCTGGGTTATTACTTTAATGGTATCTTTTTATAATCTACAACTGACCTTTTAAATCCTGGTGAGGTAAGTTGGAATTGCTTACATAATAATATTTGACAACTACTGGGAAATTCGGTTAGCATATGAAACAGTACTTTTAGGAGCATCTTTAACAACGATGATGTAACTGGTATTTTACAGAGTCCTAATCAGCTTATTGATATCTTTGGCATTAAAAAATAATATCTAACATGTACTCTTGGCTATTTATCTGGTATTTCTCTTGTTTACTTATTAGGTGTTTGCTTTTCTCATGGTCAGGCTTCTGTAAGTTTGGTGGATAGAGAATTAACCCTCCTTTATTCTAAGCGAATGTTTCCTGAATGAAGTGTTTCATAACAAATGGTGACCTGTCAAATTCTCTTGGTTCTCACGCAGTAAATGTTTCCAGGTGACGATGCAATCGCTTTTTGAAGATAAACGTGACTCTGAAGAATCCAGCTTCTGCTCTACTTCTACTCAGACCCCCTAATTGACAATTATCTGGCTATCCCCACCATGTACAAAGCATTGTCATGCTCACCGCTGGGAGCCTGCTAAAGGAAAATCACTCCTTTCTATTTTTGACTACTTGATACCCCTGTCTTCTCTTGTTTCTATCATGCAGCAGTCTGTGTTTTAAATTTAAATTTTTATTTTTATTGATTTTAGTTCTTCCCCTCAAATTAAACATCTCTGTCTTCATATCTCAGATTTCGTATCTATTTGATGTAAGTTTATTATTTTTTTAAAATGTAAGTCATAACATCTCACACGTTAGGCTCCAGTATTTGACAGGCACAGCATGTCTATACTGGAGAGAGATAGGACACCTGTGGTTCTTACTGGCTTGCTTTTTCTGTGCTGCTCCTGAAGCCAATACACGGACTATGAAATGGAATGTCCAAATACAAAGTGTGAACAAGTCTTCGTCAGATATTTTGATGATTTTAGTAACTATTCACAATATAATAAACATTAATCTGAATTTGCCCAATCAACTGTAGGACACTGTTATAAAGAAACTCACCCTACTAGCAATGTCTCAGATTTCATTGGATCATTGACCTCATATTTATATCACGGCATCTCAATTCCTTCTCAAAGTCTTCTGCATGTGTCTAGAAATTTCTAAAACTGTTCTCAGAAAATGCTCCAGTTAATTCCAGCCTCTTTGGTGATGCCCATTATCCATACAACGATCTGTAGGTAATATTTTGCCTTGGCTTCTGCTGCAGTTTTTAGAAGAAACTTCACACCTGCTTAGACTACTGTATTTCCAGGATCCTCAGGGTTGGGACTATAAATTCTGGACAAAGTATGAAAACCACTCTTCTTGAGAGAAGAGAAGCAGACACTATGACCCAACATCAACAGAAATTTTCCTTTGAGAGCATTTTTGAAGCCATGGTGCAGAGAAATAGAATCCAAGCCAAAAGAAGCAGTCTTAGAGGGCAAATGAAACAAATATTAGAGTTTGGGTTTTCTATAACAATTTAAATGGGGGGATATGGTTTGGTAGATCTCTCTCTCTCTCTCTCTCTCTCTCACTCACACACACACACACACACACACACATACAAACACAAATAACAAAATTTGTGTAAGATCTCTTTTAGAATCTTAGCTGAATCCTAAGGATGCACAAGTGTAGTTTAAGAATCCGAGAGACTTTGGGTGTTTGGGTGGCTCAGTCAGTTAAGCGCCCAACTTTGGCTCAGGTCACAATCTCACAGTTTCCAAGTTTGAGCCCCACATGAGCCTCTGTGCTGAAAACTCAGAGCCTAGAGCCTGCTTTGGATTCTGTGTCTCCCTCTTTCTCTGCCCTTCCCCCACTCACACTCTGTCTCTCTCTTCTCTCAAAAATAAACAAACATTAAAAAAATATTTTTAAAGAATCTGAGAGACTTAAGCAAGACTAGAGATTATACACCCAACAGAGAACTGGAAAGACACTGGAATCATGGCCTAGCCAGAGTACAGTATCTTCATGACCACCATGCATGCAGTTAAGACTCCAAAACAGGCACATATAGCAATAAGGACCATGCAATTATTTAGGACTAAGATAAACTGAAAGAAATTTTCTAACAAAGCCTCAACATAAACTCCAACATGATTAAAATAATCTGAGGGCAATTTAACTGTCAGATGAAAATGAAGCATCCTTTAGAGAGAAATTACATAATGCAGGTAACTCAAATTTTTAATAATTTCCAGCAAAAAAAATATATATATATATACGTATATATATACATATACATATATACATATACATATACATATATACTAGATATACAAAAGAGCAAGAAAAAGCGACTGATAACTAAGAAATAAAACCAAAAAGTAGAACTAGAGCCAGAGATGAATTAGACATTAGAATTAGGCAACAAGAAATTTAAAATACAGATTATTAAAAAATTAAGGAAATAGAAAAAATGTATAAAAAGTAGAATATTTCAATGGATAAGCAAAATCTTCAGAAAAAACAATGCAGGGTCTACAATCTGAAAATATAATATATCAAAATTGAGAACACACTGTATGGGTGTACAATTTAAGAATTCAATACCAAATATCCAAACTGAATGCAGAATAATAAAAACAAAACTCTGACAGAATGAAGTGCAGAAATATAGGGACCTGCTTTAAAAAAGTGTAAACATCATTAATTTACCAGAGGAGAGGGAATGGGAGAGTGAAATCATAAGAAAAAAAACATAGATACATAGTTAATAAATTAATACATAAAACAGCAATCAGCAGACATAAAGGAAGACACTGGCAGTAATATGATAATAGTAGGGAATTTTAAAATATGATAATAGTAGGAGACTTTTAACACCCCACTTCCATCAGTGATACATACATACATCCAGACAGAAAATCAATAGTAAAAAATGTCTTTGAATGCACATTAGACCAGATGGATCAAACAGATATATATAAATATTTAACATTCCATCCCAACACAATGGAATATATTTTCTTTTCAAGTGTTCATGAAACATTCTTCATGACAGATCACATGTTAGGTCACAAAACAGACTCAATATATTCAAAAATACTGAAATCTTATCATCTGTCTTTCCTGATTACAGCAGTATGAAACTAGAAAAAAATTTTCAAGAAAAAATCTGGAAAGAACACAAATATATAAAGTAAATAATATATTATTAAACAATGAATGGGTCAACCAAGAAATCAAAAGCAAATTTAAAAAATATGGAGACAATGAAAATGAAAATACAGTGGCCCCAAATCTTTGAGATATAGCAAAAGCTGCTCAAAGAGGGAAGTTGATAACAATACTGGTCTACCTCAAGAAACAAGAAAAATCTTAAATAAACTACCTAACATTACAACTAAAGGATCTAAAAATTGAATAACAAAGTCCAAAGTCAGCAGAGGTAAGGAAATAATAAAGATTAGAGCAGATATAAATGAAATAGAGTAAAACACACACACACACACACACACACACACACACACACACCAGAAACGATCAATGAAACCAGAGATTGGTACTTTAAAAAAAAAACACAACAAAATTGATATATTTTAGCCAAACTCAACAAGAAAAAAGAGACAGGACTCAAATAAATAAAATCACAAATGAAGGAGAAGACATAGCATCATCACAGAAATACAAAGGATCATGAAAAATTATATGCCAACAAATTGGACAACCTATACTAAATGGATACATTTCTAGAAATATATAACCTCCCAAAACTGAATCATAAAGAAATAAAAAATAATTGAACAAACTGATTACCAGTAATGAAGTTGGATCTATAATCAAAAAACTCCTAAAAACAGAAGTCCAGGACCAGTTGGCTTCACAGGTCAATTCTACCAAATGTTTTAAAAAAAAAAAAAGTTAATACCTATTCTCAAGCTACTCCAAAAAAATAGAAAAGGAAGTGAAACTTCCAAATTCATTCTATCAGGACAAATTACTCTGATACCAAAACCAGATACTAAAAAAAAAAAAAAAAAGAAAGAAAGAAAAAGAAAACAATATACCAATATCTCTGATGAGCATAGATGCAAAAATTCTCAACAAAAAACTAGAAAACCAAATCCAAAAATACATTTAAAAAGTCATTCACCATGATCCAGTGGAATTCATTCAAAGGATGCAAAGGTGGTTTAATATTTGCAAATCAATGCAATGCATCACATCAACAAGAGAAAGGATAAAAATCATATGATCATCTCAATAGAAGCAGAAAAAGCATTTTACAAAGTATAACCTCTATCCATGATAAAAATTGTCAATAAAGTAGGTTTATAGCGAACATACTCAACATGATTAAAGCCATACATGAAAAATCTACAGCTAACATCATTCTCAATGGTGAAAAAAGTGAAATTTTTCCTCTAAGATCGGGAACAATAAAAGGAATGCCCAGTCTCATCACTTTTATTCAACATAGTACTAGACATTCTAGTGCAGCAAAAGGATAAGAGAAAATAAATAAAAGGCATCCAAATTGATAGGAAGAAGTAAAACTTCCACTATTTGTGTATGATATAATGCTATATATAGAAAACCCTTAAGACTCTACACACACACACACACACACACACACACACAAAACCTAATAGAACTGATAAATGAATTCAATGAAGTCGCAGGATACAAAATTAATATTCATAAATCCATTGCATTTCTATACAGTAAAAATGAAGTATTGGAAAGAGAAATTAAGAAAACAATCTCAATTACAATTGCACCAAAAGGAATAAAATACCTAGTAATAAACTTTAGAAGGTAAAAAATCAATATAGATTTGAAAACTATATAGATCTGAAAACTATAAAACACTGATGAAAGAAATTAAAGAGGACACAAATGGAAAGATATTCCATTCTCATGGATTGGAAGAACCAATATTATTAAATTATCTATACTACCTAAAGCAATCTAAGATTTAATGTAATCCCTATCAGAATACCAACAATATTCTTCACCAAGATACAAAAAAATACTATTACAATTTTATGGAAACACGAAGGACCCCAAATTGCCAAAGCAATCCTGAGAAAGAACAAAGTTGGACATATTACAATCCCAGATCTCAAGATATACTGCAAAGCTATAGTAATCAGAACAGTATGGTACCATCAGAAAAACAGACCCATTGATCAATGGAACAGAATAAAGAGGCCAGAAATAGCCTATGCCCTACAGTCAATTAATCTATGACAAAGGAAGGAAGAATATACAATGGGGAAAAAACCATCTCTTCACTAAAAGGTCCTGGGAAAACTGGACAGCTACATGCAAAAGAATGAAATTGGACCACTTTCTTACACTGTATAGAAAAATAAACTCAAAATGGTTTAAAGGCCTAAATATGAGACACAAAATCATAAAAATCCTAGAAGAAAACCTAAGCGGTATTTTATTTGACTTTGTCTATGAAAATGCTTTCCTAGATTGTCTTCTCAGCCAAGAGAAACAAAAACAAATTTAAACTATTGGGACTACACCAAAATAAAAAGCTTTTGCACAACAAAGAAAACCATCAACAATACCACAAGGCAACCTATTGAATAGGAGAATATATTTGCAAATAATACATCTAATGAGGGGTTAATATCCAAAATGTATAAAGAACTTATACAACCTAACACGCAATAAAAACAAATAATCTAATTAAACATGGGCAGAAGACCTGAATGAAATTTTTCCAAAGACAACATACAAATAGCCAACAGACACATGGAAAGTTGGGCAACATCACTAATTATAAGGGAAGTGCAAAACAAAATCATTATTAGGTATCATCTAACACTTGTCAGAATGGCTAGAATAAAAAAGATAAGAAATAACAAGTGCTGGTGAGAATGTGGAGAAATAGGAACTCCCTCATATATTGTTGAAAACAAATTGGTACAGCCACTGTGGAAAATAGTACAGAGGTTCCTTAAAAAATTCAAAATATAATTATCATATGATACACTAATTCCACTATTGGGTATTTACCCACAGAAAATGAAAACACTAATTCAAGAAGATATATGCACCCCTATGTTTGTTGAAGCAGTATTTACAATACTCAAGATGTGAAAGCAACCTAAGTGTCCATTAATAGATGAATGGATAAAAAAGATGTGATACACACACACACACACACACACACACACACACACACACACTGGAATATTACTCAGCCTTAAAAAAGGTGTCTTGTCATATGCAACAATGTGGGTGGACCTAGAGGGTATAAATGAAGTAAGTCAGAGAGAGAAGGTCAAATACCATATGATTTCTTTCATATTTAGAATTAAAGAAACAACACAAAGGAACAAACAAAGAGAAAAAGAGAGACAAACAAAAAACACTCTTAAATACAGAGAATAACCTGTGATTTTAGAGAGGAGGTGGGTGGAAGTTTGGTTGAAACAGACAAGGGATTAAGAGCACACTTATGGTAATGAGCACTGAGTAATGTATAGAAATGTTGAATCATTATATTAGACACCTAAAACTAGTATAACACTGTATGTCAATTATACTTCAGTAAAGAAAAAAACTTAGTTTTAAAAATGTGAATGAAGACATTAATCTACAAATTCAGTTAGATCAGTGACTTTGAACTGGATAAAAACAAAGAATACCATTCCTAAGAATTTCATAATCCCTTTGCTCCAAAAAAAATAAAATTTTAAAAGTAAACAGAGAAAAAATATCATAGATATTAGGGGAACAATACAATCAAGACAATGGGGAAAAAACATCTTTAAAGTTAAGGGGTGGGAGTGGTGATAACTGCCAACTCAGAATTCTATATTCAGCAAAAAAACTCCAAGATAAAAATGTATCATCTACCATCATATAATAAAGCACTCCCAAACTTAGCAGTTTCAAACAACACAGATTTTTATTTGTAGATACTGCGGGTCAGAAATTTGGACACAGTTTAACTGGGTCTTCTGATCCAGTGTCTCTCATATGCTGTGCTCTTTTAAAGCTCAGCTAGGAAAGGATCTGCTTTAAAACTAACTCACATGATTTAGGGCAATATTTTTGGCTGCTGAATTGAGGGCCTCAGTTAAGCACTGATTGATGGCTAGAAGTCGGCCTCAGTTCTTTACCACATGGGCTTTTCCAACATAGTTTGCCTCACCAAAACTAGAAAGAAAGGGAGTGTGCTAGCGTGACAAAAGTCACAATCTTTGTAATCTAATTATGCAAGTGATACTCCATCATGGGCTCTGTATTCTTTCGGTTAGAAGCAAGTCACTAAATCCTTCTTACACTCAAGGAGATGGGATTGCACAAGGGTGTGAAAACCAGGCGAGGATCAGGAGGGCCATCTAAAAAGTCTGTCTACCAAAGAGATAAAAAGGAATACTTTGTCAGAAAAAAAAATTATTTATATTAAATGAAATTAAAACATTAGACATATCTTATGAACTACAGATAATAAAACAATATAAAAGGGACTTTAAAATAAATATGATATAAATATTTCAAAATATGAGAGAAGAAATAAAGACCAGAGCAGAATCTTTTGAGAGTAACTACCTATTTTCGGAATATTTGCATTGAGTATTATTTTTGACACCTTATGTAAATTACCTATCTTAACAAAATACAGTTAGTGGTTGATTTAAATATGAAGACACAAAGTCTATATAAGAATAATAATGTAAATTCTAGATTAAATTGAATGAGTCAAAGTTAGAATGAATACCATCTGAAATTACGTATCTTACAGTAATGTTAAAAGTAAAGGAACCAGGGGTGCCTGGGTGGCTCAGCTGGTTAAGCATCAGACTCTTGATTTAGGCTCAGGTCATGATCTTACAGTTTGTGGGATCGAGCCCCCTGCCGGGCTCTACTCTGATGGGAATGAGCCTACTTGGGATTTTCTCTCTCCCTCTCTCTCAACCTCTCCCTGGCTCATGCTCTTTCTCTCTCTCCCTCTTTCTCTCTCCCTCTCTCTCCAATATATAAACACACATTTAAAGAAAAGAAAAGAAAAGGAAAAAGAAAAAGAAAAGGAACCAGAAAAGCAAAGCTGAAGGTATCACAATTCTGAACATCATGTTATATTACAAAGCTGTGGTAATCAAAACAGTATGGTACTTGCACAGAAATAGACACATAGATCAATGAAAGAGAATAGAAAATTCAGAAATAAGCCTACAATTAATCTTCAATAAACCTAGAAAGAATGTCCAATGGGAAAAGGACAGTCTCTTCAACAAATGATGTCGGGAAAACTGACAGCATTATGCAGAAGAATGAAAATGGACCACTTTCTTATACCATATACAAAAGCAAATTCAAAATGGATGAAAGAGACCATAAAAATCCTAGAAGAGAACACAGGCAGTAACTTCTTTGACAATGGACATAGCAACTTCTTTCTAGATATGTCTCCTGAGGCAAAAGCAAAAATAAACTATTGGGATAATATCAAGATGAAAAGTGAAGGAAACAATCAACAAAACTTGAAAGGAAATCTTCAGGATGGGAGAAGATATTTACAAATGCCATATCTATTGAGTGACCAGTACCTAAAATATATAAAGAACTGATAGAACCCAACACCCCCAAAATAAGTAATCCAACTTAAAAATGGACTAATGACATGAACGGATATTTCTCCAAAGAAGACATACAGATGGCCAACAGATACATGAAAAGATGCTCAAGAATCACTCATCATAGGAAAATGCAAATCAAAACTACAGTGCGACATCACCTTACACCTGTCAGACAGGCCAAAATCAACAGCACAAGAAGCAACAGGTATTGGTGAGGATATGGAGAAAAAGAAACCTTCATGCACTGTTGGTGGGAACCCAAACTGGTGTAGCCACTGTGGGAAACAGTTTGGAGGTTCTTCAAAAAGTTAAAAATAGAACTACCTTATGATCCAGCAATTTCACTAGTGGGTGTTTAACCAAAGAATAGAATAACACTAATTCAAAGGGATGTATGCACCTGTATGTTTATAGTAGCATTATTTAAAATAGCCAAACTAGGGGCGCCTGGGTGGCTCAGTCGGTTGAGCGTCGGACTTCAGCTCAGGCCACGATCTCCTGGTCCGTGAGTTCGAGCCCCACAGCGGGCTCTGGGCTGGTGGCTCAGAGCCTGGATCCTGCTTCGGATTCTGTGTCTCCCTCTCTCTCTGCCCCTCCCCCATTCTCTGTCTCTCTCTGTCTCAAAAATAAATAAAGGTTTAAAAAAATTAAAACAAAAATGAATAAAATAGCCAAGCTATGGATTCAGCCTAAGTTTCCATTGATAGATGAATGGATAAGGATCTGGTGTACGTACACACACATACACACACACACACCACAGTAGAGTATTATTCATGCATAAGATAGAATGAAATATTACTATTTGCAGTGACATAGATGGAGGCAGAGAATGTAACACTAAGCAAAATAAGTTAGAGTAAGACAAATCCACATAATTTCACTTATATGTAGAATTTAAGAAACAAAACAAACAAGAAACAGGAAAACGAGAGGGAGGGAGGGAGAGAGAGAACAAATCACAAAACAGACTGTTAATTGTACAGAAGAAACTGATGGTTGCCGGGGGCGGGGGGGGGGGGGGGGGTGGGCAGGTGAGTGGGGGATGGGTTAATAGGTGATTAAGGACTGTCCTTGTGATGTGCACAGGGTGATATATGGAAGTGTTTAATTACTATATGGTACACATGAAATCGGTATAATGCCATGTTAACTAATTGGAATTAAAATAAAAACTTTTTAAGAAAGGAACCAAAAAATGTTACATGTACTCATGAAATGAAAAGTAAAATAGAGATAATTTTTTAACATATAGCTCAACAATTTTTGGAATCAATTGACCCGGAAGAAGTTGCCAAGCAGTTAGTAATGGATTTAATTATTGATCAAGTGAATACATGTAGATGAGGTTTGAATGTGCATATGGAAAATGAAAGATAATAGAAGTTTAATGAATGAATGCTTAGAGTTTATCTCATATTCTGCTGCCTCAGGAAATAACTTTGTTTTTTTTTTTTTAATAACCAAAAGACATTTTGAGTCAATAGCAATTACCCTTGCCCTTTTAATACTAATTCATATGGATTTGTCCAATTAACACCGTACTCCATTTGCCATTTAACTATTCATTTATTGATTCAACAAATATTTATTAAGTATCAGGCACTATTTTCAATCGTTTTTCTAGATACTAGTATTAAGTTTACATCCGTCTCATGATGAGTCCAAATCCGATCTTGTGCACCATTAAGAAGAGAAATAAAAAAAGATACTTAAACAGATAAAAAGTATACTCTGTGTGTTATATCCATATTTGTGCTTCAGTATTTTTCATTCCAAAATGAAGAGCACTACTTTAGTACCATATTTTTGGAGCTCAGTATCCAGATAAATCTGATGAACTGCTGGGTTCAACCCATCCATAAATTCACATATTGTCTAGCATTAATGTTAAGAGTCTTTAAAAATATTGGCTTATGCACAGATGCCTGCAAAAAGGAACACCTATTTCTGTTTCTGGCCAACTTAACTAAGCCTGAGCCTTAAAGAGATTGAGTCTGCCGTCAGTGGCTTCCGAGGGTGCATACATAAGGTATTTTTAAAGATACAGGTACAGAAATAGCTTTGGTCCCAAGCAGACACAGGGAGACACAGAATAAGGCAGGAGAACTGTCACGTGGCTTGCTTGGTCAGCTGGAATAGCCTTAGCAAACCTACACAAAGGAAGAAGGAAAGAACAGAAATGGCATGAAATTGAGGAAGAGGATTACATATGGACAATGGGAATCACTCCTAGAGAGTACTTCACAAAATAAGCCGCTTATATTTTGAAGTCTAGACATACTTTATTAGCAAGACAATTTTTAAAAATTCCTAGAAACATTGTTTACTGTACTCAATGAGGCAGGGAAACTGAAGGACTCCATAAAAAGCTGCCTTATCCTCCTTTTCTTGCTTCTCTTCTTGCTAGGACTGGCACCTCTACTTTACACGTGTTCAAATAGTGTGTGTCCTACCTTTAACGGACATGGAGTTATTTCTTTAAAACAGATAACACCTAAGGAAGGATCAGGTAAGAAAGACTGGATGAAGTCATCATATGTGTTCCAGACCACTGGCTCCAAGGAATAATATCTGGGCTCTTTTGTTCTAACTGGTTCCTGGATGCCTGAGGGGACACATATACAAGACCACAATTCTCAATAAACACCCAGACTCCAGGCAAAACTGAGACTCTCCCTGCTTTCTTTTCTGAGTCTCCCAGACACTCTGTACCTGGATTCTCTACATCCTCAATAAACTCTGCTTTCACCTTCTGCTGCCTCGTGTTTGATTTCTATCCTGCATGCAGCCAGGAACCCTCTTGGCTGGTCCTGCAGGACCCTCTATGGGTCCTCAGACCTGGCTTGCCTGCATCACAAAGACCCCATATACATTCTGTAGCTGGGATTAACATGGATATAGAAAAATACTATGCAGAACAGCAGGTGGATTAAAGTGACACAAGAATGGAAGGAAGGAATCTAATGAGGAGGCAACTGAAAAAAAAAATCCACATAGGATGCCTAGGATTTGAACAACATTATTTCAGTAGATGCAGAGAGAATGAGCCTGGAGGGATATGGAGAAAGTAGAAAATCAGGGATTTGGTTAGATTATTTGGAGTTTGAGGAGCAGGGAGTTATTCTAACAATGTTTTATTTTGGATAACTGAGTAAGAGGTAAGGTCAATATAGGGAATTCAGAAAAAGAATTTCAGGCTGAGTAATTATATTTCAAGCATCTGGGAGTCATGCAGATGTTCTACAGGAGATTAGAACCACTATCTGTAGCATGGAAGAAAGCAGTCTACACTAAAGATACAAGTTTGGGGAATCACTATCAGAAGCCATGTATATAAATATGGTCACCACTAAGGTATAAAGAGAGTAGAAGGCTACGTGTAAAATTCTAAAGGCTAGTCATACAGTAGTGATAGAGTGCACAGGAAAGAAACCATTAGGAAACTAAGAAGAAATGGCTAGAAATTTAGAATAGTATAAGATGATATCATGGAAGCCAAAATACCTTCAAGAAATGTAGTATGGTTAATAGTGGTAAATGTCTCTTATAAGGGTAAGGTCAGAAAAGATGCTACCATTATTAGTGAGAATCATTTCAGCCTGTGACAGAAGAGGGCTCTAAAGAGTTAATGGCAGCGAAAGTCTTAGAGCAAATATAAAAATATAGACAACTCAAAACATGATGGTGAATCAGAGGGGAAAGAAGACTAAGAGATTTTTTAAATGTTAATAATAGCTATTTATATTTATGTTTGTAAGAAATATATAGCAATATATTTACAAATATATATAGCTACATATATTTATATATTTATTATATACATATTTACATTGTATTTGTACATATATTATATATTTATATATTTACATTGTATTTGTATATATATTACATATTTATATCGTATTTATATATATATTACATATATATTTATATTTATATCTGTAAGAAATGCATATGTACTCATTCAACCCATATAAGCAATAACAAATAACTAAGAAATAGAGTTTCATTAGTTTTTTAAGCCCCTACTCAATATTTGCTCACTTAAAATGAAAGTGAGAGAAATTTAGTATCTTCATCTGAAAGGAAGAAATAACTTAACATTCTCTAAGGTTTTATGAATCCTCAAAAAAACATCACTAAAGTCCATGACGCTTTTTATGTTAAGTATATTAATTTTTTCTAGTCACCTGAGCAGAATAAATTCATGCATGATGCCTAGCCACTTTTTATATTTAAGAGCTCAGTTTAAAGATCACCGTAAGAGAAAGAATTTCACTGACCTTCCAATATAAAATGAGCAGTCTTGAAAACATGCACCCAATCTGTAATTTATATGTTATTTTGTTTTCTTTCTATTTGTCACCTTATCCCCCGAAACTTGAAAAAACGCAAGGACTGGGTCTGCCATATTCTTGAGTTTATAATCAGAAAGCAACCATAGCAGTATTCCTGGCACAAAATAAGGTTTTCTGAGGAAAGTATGAGTGAATAAATGAATAGATGGATGAATGAGTGAATCAACTACAATGACAAAGTTTAAAAATAAAGTTCTGTGAATTATAATTTGGAAAAAAAGTCATGCTGTTTCCTTAGGTGAAAGATAAGCAGAGAAATATCTGGGAAGTTCTAATAATTCTTTAAAAACAAAAGAACAGAAAATTGAACTATGGACTATCAACACAAATTGGATACCTACAATTTCTTAACATTAAAACACCACTAACCTAATAATCCTTCACAAAATTATTTGGCATGAGTTTACCTTAGTTCAAATCTATATTGCTTGAACATGTGTATTATAGGGAAAAAGAATGCGACATTATTTATCAATAAAGCAAAAGTGACCAAAGGTGTGTGAAAAAACCACAATATTCTAACATGACCAACTGCTTAATAATTTACATTTTAATGTACTTCTTCTAATTAGTTATTTTTAATAATTATAAATCTTTTGGTTACCTTTGTTGAGCAAGGGATCACTAACTTATCAGAATGAGAAAACTTTCCATGTGTGGTTTTCAACACGCATCACAGACTAGAAGGAATTAAGTGTAGGATAAATTAAATGTCTAACCACAAATATGTACAGAGAAAAATCACAGCAAAAGACAAAAGAACTTTCAATGCAGCATAAATATCTTAATGAGATCAGCTTGAGTTGAAAATTTTACATAGGATTAGCTCTTAGAGAACATAATTTAGAAAACTATTATTATAGTTACTGTTTCATTTTCCTCCATGGATAGGGAGAGTAGCTATACATCACATCAATAGACTTTCCATGTGCTTATTCACTTCAGGTGATTCTTCCACTAATTCAATTATCCAAGGTAGAATAGCAAAAATGTATTTCAGGAAAAATAGGCAAATAATTGGCTATCATGGAAAAACTAGTTCTTGTAGATGTTGCTCGCCACCAAGACGTCAAATATTTAAGACTGTTTGCCAATCAGGGGCTTTTTTATTTCTAGTTTTCAATAAGACGGTAAAATAAATTTTTAAATCATTTTTACATTTTAAGAAGGATTGGTAAGGCCTAATAGGCTAATTTCGACACAAAGCTGTTTGGTTTTTGGCTATAATTGTGTAAAATTCCATAGGGTCGCCTACTGATGGATATTGGTGTTGGTAGGCTAAACCAAAGCTTCTAAAATGTGGCAGATGGTAGTTAAAAGACTGAAATGTGTGAAAAGCTTGAGAAGGACCTTGGAAAAAAGGTGGCTCATGAAAATATGCCATATAATTTTTTAAAATAATGAGTATTAACATCACAAACAGAAAATACTATTATAGCTACCTTTAGAATTTTGTGAAATAATATTTTAAATACATAATTATAGAAACTGAGAGAAGTGACCCTAATAACTGCTAACTTACTGTAAGTCTCTGTATTAGACTTGAAACTACTTATGAGTAAAGAGTCTCTCTTCCTTTGCACATTATGAGGGAGAATCCTCTAGATTTCAGTTCTTGTTCCCTTTTTCATAAAACTATTTAAATATACTAGAGATTTCCTAGCTTCCCTTTCACATCAAGATGAAGCATTGCATTTTTCACATTATGTTCCTCAAATTTTATCCTTAAAACACTGCCACTATAATTTGTCCATTCATTAAGTCATTCATTATTCAGCAAGTTTAAAGTTCTTCAAATTATGGGAATAGCGTTTTTAATATTAAATATGATTTCAATGATGGGAAAGTTATTATAGCATTCCACTGGTCAGGACAATGATGAAAAAAAATACCTGAAACGTATAATGTCTTGATCACAACATAAGTGGGTAATAGGACTGCGAAGATGTCTCTAACAGGATTGTGAAGATGTCTTTAGGTCAGCCCCTCTTTGTTTTTGAGGGATATAGATCAATGGAGAATCTGCGTCTGTGGCATCGCCAATCTCACTGGAGACAATCTCCACTCCAGCCAGCCAGAGAGTAAAGGAGCGGGGAGAGTGAAGGAGTTTGGAAGGTGTGGACAACACTGTTGTTCACATTTCTTTGTATATAATTCATTCAACCCTGTGAGCATGTCTGTACTATAGTCAAGAGAGGACTGGCAATTTTAGTTTTTTAACTTCAGTGCTTCAGTGATTACTCTCTTTTCAGGAAGGAAGGGAGCACAAGGCTTTCGGCAGACAGCTAATGAACTGCTCCCAAAATATAAAGAAATATAGTTTTAAAATATTTAAAATATTTTATTTATATATTTTGTTTCAACAATTGAGTGATATATTTCAAGCACACTTAAATCCGTTCTTAAATAGCTCCTTGATCTCATTCCTTGTCTTTAATCCCCAAAGGCAACCAATCTCATGAAGGGATTATATGAAGTGCTCGTGGATTAAAAAAAACATTAGTATGTGGAAGACTGCTGTGTATTATTGAAAAACACATTCAAATTACCATATTGAAAAGAGAAATACAGCCTTATTTCTTTGCTTACTTGACTTATAAAACTATTTGCTAAACCGGTAGTTGATTGTTTTTTTTTAATAGTGAGCCTGGGTTATTGAATTACCACATAGCCATCTGCCAATGACACACGCCTGTTTTCAAAACTTGTTTGAATGAGAAACAAACTGTTCTTGTGCCTAAGCTATTACATAGTTTTCTCTATCAGTTTAGCCTACATTAACTAATTCAAACTAGAAGTGACTTATTGGGCATGTGAAGCCTTAAATGTCATAATTATTTCTACTTTGGGCTACAACATATATATATATATATATATATATATATATATATATATATATATATATATACCTAGTTTTTCTCTACAAATGTGTTTGAGAGTTTCACTTGCCCTAAAATCTCAACATACATTTCATTATATAACTCTTGGCAACTTTGGTTTGTTTTTCATAGATTCATGCATTACCTGTTCAAATAAATAAACCCAATTAAAAACAAATATAAAAAAATATTAAGAGTTACTAGGCAAAGGAAAGGAGAAACTCTTTAGACTCTACCAACTAGAAGAGTTTTCAAAAGAGAAAAATATCTGGCAACATCAATAAAAGGAGATAAAGCATCATGGTGGTCATTGTTTGGCTATCCCAAGCCCTCTTCCTATTGCTAATGAATTTTAATTAAAAATTAGCTGAATAGTGTCTCCTGAACATCTTCTAACTTCCTAATGAAAACAGGTAAATTCAGTTGGCAGATCGCTTTTCCTACCCTGGTTAAGTGCACAGTCATAGCATCTGAAGCCACAACAATCATTCTGAGATTTTGTTTTAAGAAGCATGAGGACAAATGCAAGCTTTTAAGACTGATGGAACAGAAACAAACAAAAACAGCCAGAAGTGGTATTTGTGTAGTCACATTAGCATGGAAATACCTATTTCCAGACTATACCGCTCATTACAACAACACTGGCTTTTCTCAGTTTTTACTATTCGTCAGTGACAATGCCAATGTGCATATTGATAATAAATTGTTGTGCTAATACACATTTTCCAGATAAATAGTGAAGGGCATTTTTTAAACTTTATTTTATATTTTTTTAAAATTTACATCCAAATTAGTTAGCATATAGTGAGGCAATGATTTCAAGAGTAGATTCCTTAATGCCCCTTACCCATTTAGCCCATCCCCCCTCCCACAACCCCTCCAGCAACCCTCAGTTTGTTCTCCATATTTATGAGTCTCTTCTGTTTTGTCCCCCTCCCTGTTTTTATATTATTTTTGTTTCCCTTCCCTTACATTCATCTGTTTTGTCTCTTAAAGTCCTCATATGAGTGAAGTCCTATGATTTTTGTCTTTCTCTGACTAATTTCACTTAGCATAATACCCTCCAGTTCCATCCACATAGTTGCAAATGGCAAGATTTCTTTTTGATTGCCAAGTTATACTCCATTGTATATATATATACCACATCTTCTTTATCCATTCATCCATCGATGGACATTTGGGCTCTTTCCGTACTTTGGCTATTGTTGATAGTGCTGCTATAAACACGGGGGTGCATGTGTCCCTTCTAAACAGCACACCTGTATCCCGTGGATAAATGCCTAGTAGTGCAATTGCTGGGTCATAGGGTAGTTCTATTTTTAGTTTTTTGAGGAACCGCCATACTATTTTCCAGAGTGGCTGCACCAGCTTGCATTCCCACCAACAATGCAAAAGAGATCCTCTTTCTCCGCATCCTCGCCAACATCTGTCGTTGCCTGAGTTGTTAACACCTGTTATCCATTCTGACAGGTGTAAGGTGGTATCTCATTGTGGTTTTGATTTGTGTTTCCCTGATGATGAGTGATGATGAACATTTTTTCACGTGTTGGTTGGCCGTCTGGATGTCTTCTTTGGAGAAGTGTCTATTCATGTCTTTTGGTGAAGGGCATTTTTGTAAATGTTGACTGGGCATTCAGTTTTCTTGTTCTAGAAAAACATCTTTAGACATTCTGGTATATATCTGGGATTTGAGTTATCATTTATATGCATCACAAATATCTTCTCTGAATATGAGATTTGCTAATTAACTTTGGTAAAAAAATGCTTTATATGCAAACAAGTTTTTCATTATGAATATAATAAAATTGATCAGTCTTGAAATCTTTGATTGGAAATTTTATTTTCTTACTTATGATTATCTTCCCTACTCCAGTATCATGAAGATATTATCTTGTAAGCCCTTCAAGGTGTTTTTAAATTTTGACTTTCATCATTAAGCTTATATAATGTATAATATATAGCATGTATTTCATATAATGTATAATAAAATATAAATGGAAAATTTCTGTCTACGGTGAGAGTCAGGATTTTGTTTTCTTCAGTGTGGACTACAAAGCATCCTGAATATTATATTGAACATATTAGACATTATATTGACTAATATATTGAATAAATGGTATTTAATACCCTTCATTTAGTTTGTTGCTTCTCTGTTGATATACTGTGTATCTGCTTTACAGATTTGAAGTTCTATTAAGTAAATAAATATTCAGAATTTTTATTTATTTTTTTAATGAAATGATACATTGCTCATTAGGAAATGACCTTAATTAACCCTTCAAATTTAGTGGCTTTGAATTCTACTTTACCTGATATCTGATATGAATATAACCATTATTTTTACATGATATATGTTAATATATCATTTTCCTTTTCGTGGTTTTCCATTTAAAATATATAAGTCATATAGAATCTGCCTTTTGTTTTTACAACAATCTCTGCCTTTTAATTGGGATGTTTAAACTATCCAATGTGATACTATTTAATGTGACTACTTACATGGTTAGTTTAAGTCAATTATCTTATTGCTTGCTATTTGCACCATCTGTTCTTTGTTCTCTTTTTTCACTTTTCTGCTATTTTGCAATAAATTAGGAACATTTAATGCTTAAGCTCTTCTTTTTTTTTGGCTTATTACAACTTTATGTTTAGTTATTTTAGTAGGTACTCTAATGTTTACAATATCCACCTTTATCTCATGACAATTTACCTTCAAGTGTTATTATATCACTTCACATATACTATAAAAATCTTACAATACCATGTACCAGAAATGGTGAAGTTATTGACCTCTGAAAGTTTACTCCTATATAAAAATAACAAGAACACTAGGCAAAAAATTGTGAAAATATAATATCAAAATTCTAGAAGTTTACCAAAGGCTTAGAACAAATTGGAAACTGACTATCAAGAAAAAAAAAAAGCTGGAATTTGGTAATAACAGTGAGATTTGTGTCCATTTGGCTTCTTCCAACTTCTCAGTAGATTTGAAAATAAACTCCCTTGTATTCGTGATGAAAACCACCAGCCTAGGAACCTCTGGAGAGGACAAAATAGGTTTGGAGCTGTCCCCAAACATTTCCAGAGAACAGTCTTTTTTTATTATTTTTTTTTGAACTACCTAGCAGTTTCCTACAGAGATCATCTTTATTTGACCTGACCCAGAGCTTGCTTGTGAAGACAGGCTTTTCCCTAATGGGAGGAAGGGTGTCAAAAACAGTGACAATTGCTTGATTTCACAGCTACCTAAAGTGGTGATAAGAACTGAGCAAACAAGAAGCTGACCAAAACAAACAAACAAATAGCCTGAAAGGAAAACCTGGGGAATAAAATGAACTAAAAAAGTTTTCAGACTACAATGGGATGAAATAATTCAATAACAAGAGGACAAGGGAAATTTATAAATACATAGGAATTAGACATTGCATTCCTAAATAACCAAAGAGTCAAAGAAGAAATCAAAATACAAATTAGAGAGTAGAGTGAGATTAAGAAAAATAAGAACACATTAATGCATACTATAAAACATACAGTAAAAGCAGCGTTCAGAGGCAAATTTATAGATGTCAATACCTATATTAAAAATGACTAATCTAAACTTTAATCACTAACCTAAACTTTGAGACTAGAAAAAGAACATAAAGCAAACAGAAGGAAGGAAATAATAAAGATTAGAGCAGAAATTAATGAAATATATATTAGAAAACCAATAGAGAAAATGAATAAAACCAAAAGTTTGTTCTTTGGGAAAAAATTGATAAATATAAAAAATCTCAAATTACTAAAATAAGGAAAGGGGAATTAACCACTTGTAGAGATAAAAGTGATTAAGGGAAAACTATGAACAATTTTATGTCAACACATTAGATAACCTAGATGAAATGGACAAAACTCCTAGAAAGATACAAACTACCCAACTGATTCAAGACAACCTACACATCTGAACAGACCTATAACAAGTAGAATGGGAATTAGTAATACAGTAAAAACCCACAAAAAAACCCAAGCCGCAAGAGCTTAACTGGTTAATTCTACAAAGTGTTTAAAGAATCAACACCAGTCCTTTACACATTTTTCCAAAAATACATTCCCCATACATTCTATGAGGCCAGAATAACCCTGATACCGAAAGCAGGCAAAATCCATACAAGAAGATAAAACTGTAGAACAACATCTCTTATAACTATAGTCACAAATATTGTCTAGAAAATGCTAGCAAAACAAATCAGGTAATATAAAAAAGATATTATACCACAACCAAGTGTGACTTATTGCACAAATACAAGCCTGAATCAACATGTGAAAACCACTGTATGATCATATCAATAGCCACAGAAAAAGCATTTGACAAAATCTAACACCAGTTTTAACTAGTGTCATTTTCCCGTCCGAAGGATTCAACAGTTCTTGGAGTGAAGGTCTGTGGGTCATAAATCTTTTCAGTTTTATTATGATCCAAAACGTTTTCAAGCTACATTTTTAAAACATAATTTTGTTGCTTAAGAAATCTAGGTTGATGGTTTTCTTCCCAATACTTAAAGGTGTCTTTTCACTGTTCACTCGTGTAGACTATGTGCTTGAAATTTCTGTTGCCATTCCTATATTTGCTCCCCTCTATGTAATGTATTTTTGTATTTCTGGCTTATTTTTTAGACTTCCTTTTTTTTTTCACTGCAATTGTTCAAGTAATTCAAGAATTATAATGTGGCCCGGTATAATTCCTTCATTTTTGTTTGCATGGGATTCATTAAAATTATTGGATCTATCAGTTTATCATTTTTATCAAAATTGAAGATATTTTCCCATGATTTTATCATGTTTTTTTTTTCTATCCCTTTTTTTTCCAGTTTGAGCACGCTGATTACTGCTATATTTGTCTGCTTAATGTTGTCCCAGATTTTATTTATGCTTTTTACCATAAAATGATACTATTTAGTTCATAAGAACACAGAACATAGTAAGTCCCCCATAAATAATAGCGGTGATTACATAAAGGAATGAAGAAAATCCTCACATAAATATTAAAAAGTCACAAACACAATTTCAGGGACTCTCTAATATGTTTTCTGAGTATATAATCTGATCACTATGTTGTCTGGATTTTAATATTTATAAGCTTTCAAATGTCAATGAGCATATGTCCAATCTTCAAAAAATCTCTAATTTCATAATTAATAGCACACACAATGTATTGAAGAGAACATTAAAGTCAATTTTCAATTTACTTAACTAGTCAGAGAATTAATTATAAAGCATTTTTTAAGTTCTTTGCCATACTTCCGCATGGCTTTCATTGATTTAAAGTAGCAATTGTCTTGCTAGCAGAACACAATAACTGCACTGAGTAAAGTCTTCTACACAGTTCTATTAATTAATTAAAATGATATTTTTTTAAGGCCGTATTCCAGATGGAGGCTTTCCATTTGCCTCAAAGGAAAGGTCCATCCACATTTTTGGGGACTTCTGTGATTAAATACAAAGTAGAACATAGAATGCATTGTTCAGGGTTCTACTAAGGTTCTAGCCTTGTCACTACCAATTAAAATAAAGTTCTTCACCATGTATTAATAAAATACAAAAAATAAGAAAATGGTAATTGAAGAAAAAATTTTCCTCGTAATAAAACCTGTGACTGCTCTTTACTTCCAACCTGCTATGTTCTTTCAGACAAAACCAGCCATAAATAAAAATAACACTAATCTTGAGCACACCTAAATAACAATGAAGAGAACTTAGAATTAAGCTACATTTAAAAAAGAAAAAAAAAGCCACTAGCGTATGCTCATCTATAATGAAAAACGTATTCTACTCTACTTTTTAAAAAATGAATACTATAGCTCTGCAAGGAAAAATATTCTTCGATATCATCTTTCTATACCCACACAAATTTTCCTCCTCCAGAGCATTTGATAAATAATAGAAATTCCTTTAACCTTGAGAGCAATCTGAAAACCATAAAAAAGATAAAGCTATAAAGCTATATCAGTAGGCACTGCCCGTTACCTGCTCAGAACTATGGCAATGATTGATGTTCAGCAGAGCTATTCTGACCCATACCCTTCAGAAAGATCTTAGTAACCTTAGCTAGTGTATTCCTTTTGACGACTTCTTGTATCAGAATGTATTCACTATGTTAATACTCATCAAGGTAGCTATTTATTTTCAGAGTATTGTTTCAGGAACTTCTCCCAAACCGTCAGTAAGGCTGTATAAAACATTCATAGTCAAGCTTTTATTGAAGACCTCACTAAATCCATGGATATAGATCTCATATATGAATATGACATTATAGCTCACTGAAGAAAACAGAGGTCCAAAGACAATGGGTGACTGCATTACAAAGCATTATAAGTTGATTTATGCCAAATTGTTTTTACTTCTTTTTTTCCTAAATTTAATTCACTCAAAATTTTCCTCTGAATAAAATAAAATTCTGTCATGTTATGTACTTAATGATATTGGATAATACTTAACACTTCTGAACTGTTAGGTGAAAGCGAATGCAGAAAGCAAACGAAACAAGAAGAGTCCTGATTTTGGAATTTGAATGGCACTAAACTGTTATTTTTCTACAGAGTTTTAAGAGAAATTATTCAATAAAATGGCACAATTATTCATAACTATCAGATTTGGGGAGAGTCCTTGCTCATTATTTCAGCAGATAAAGTTTGACTTTTTTTTCTGCCATCCTTTTGGAAGATTTTGCAAAATAGTTTTAGTTAAGGTCACTTGCAATTTGAAAATAGGCTAGGTTTTACTCATTATGATAGCAGATAAAAATAAACTGTTACTTTCCATCTCTTTTATCCTTTATTTCCATGTCAATTCCTGTAATATGACTTGTAATGGTTATTTATTTCATTCATTATTCCAATTCACTTCTGGGAATCTCTTTTTTAATGATAGCAAGCCATGGCATCAAGGAAATTACCAGTTCCATTTTCCTGTGGATTGTTTGTTATTACTCATGCTATAAGTTCTACACAGCCGAGAGCCTATAGCTTTTATCATCATTGCATATGGCCGAAAGCCAGGTAGCTGCTAAATCTCCCATTTGCCTATTCCAAGGTACATGCACAATCAGGGGCAAAACAGTGAACCAATAATTGTGACTACTTTGAACACTCATAATTACACCAATAGTTGTTCCCTACAATACTAAAAACAATCAGATTCCAAGAGTAGAAACTGCCTTTACATCTGGCCAAAAAGAATATCATTACCACTAAAAATATTGCTTACATCTGTTTCTTCTCTAAATGTATTGTGCTATTATATAGATACGAGTTTACTTTGAGTGACTGAACATAATTATTTTATATATTTCTTTTTTTTTTATTCTCCCACAATTGGGATAGTTGGGCTAGATTCAAATCATACTGCTGTCACAGTATTTTAGAATTGTATTTTGATACTTTGGCTGAAACAAAAGAGAAATCTTTCTGGCTTTATTTTAAATCAGTTGAGAGATAAACAGCAGGACAAATTCTGCCACAATTAAGGATGAACACATTGTAAAATGAGCTGCAACCAGCCATCTGTAGGTAATAAACATTACCTCTCCTCTAGAATAATCAGCTCTTCAATTATCCACTGAAACTTGGACCTGGGTATCTTTTCTCCAACAATATGCCTGTTATTTGTCACCAAATCACTCCAGAAGTATTCTTTTTATAACAAAATATGAATGTGAAAAACAGGCATTAGACAAACAGAATGTCATTTCCTTTTGCAAAAAAAAAAATATTTCTGTGCTTGGAGAGTCCTTCTGAAAAATACTCTATACCCCAAAAAAGAATCTTTTGCTACATGATTCTGAAATGAAATGGAGATGATACCCTGCTGTAAACATTAAAAATATTATTTCCTTGGTTTCAAAAGAAAGCCTTTAGATGGTAGAGTCATCAGTATTGCTATTTCCTTAATGATGACTTTGCCATCACTTTGAAATAATTATTTTGATAGACAAGTACTCCTTCTCATCGGCACCCCACCCTTAATTTATATTCCAAGAACTGGCAAAACTAAAGGCCTGGCAATCTCATTCTGGCTTCATATTCCTGGTATTTTCAATTCCTGGTACAATTTCAAAACGGAAATTGTAACATATGGTATGCCTTGTCACACTCTTAGGTGATTTCATCTGATCTTCATATTACTTCCAATAGTCTCTTGCCATTAGTTTGTGATATTGAATACTGTGGTAGGCATGGCAATGAACTCAACACTGGAGAATGAGCAAAACTAACCCTGAATGGCGTATTCTTTATCCCAAGGGAAATACAGGATAAGGTCACTGCTTTGAATATCCTTTTTTTTAAGGTAGAGAAACAATCAGTTCATGATTTCTTAGAATGTGGTAATGGTAGCAAAGGCTGAAGATAAATGTGTGGCATTTAATTAAAAAAAGAAGTTGATATATTTGGGTGTTGTGTTTTTGTTAAAAATTTATATTTTAATGCAGAGGTTTAAAATTATATAAAATAAGGGTGAGGATTCATTTCTTGCCTTTTCATTTCCTCAAAAATTAAGAATATTATCAACAGGAATTGAGACTGACATTCTCAGTTATGCATTAGATATATTTTAGACTTCACTTTTATCCTACAAACTGTAGGATGAGTGGAGTAAAACCTCAACTCCAGTCACATAATTGCTTGCCTTGCAATTTGTTGCTGCTCCTGATAGATTAAATAGTTTCTTAATTTTTTAACTCTTTTATATTATTTATTTTTGAGAGACAGAGTGCGACAGAGCATGAGCGGGTGAGGGACAGAGAGTGAGGGAGACACAGAATCTGAAGCTGGCTCTAGTCTCTGAGCTGTCAGCACAGAGCCCCACATGGGGCTCGAACCCCCCAAAACCATGAGATCATGACCTGAGCCGAAGTTGGATACCCAACCGACTGAGCCACCTAGGTGCTCCCAGAGAGTTTCTTTCTTAGTATATTATTACATCCAACAAATATCTTTGAGCATCTCCTGTGAGTCAGGAAATACGTTACACGTGTTAATATGGTGCTAAACCAGAAAGACCACTTGTCACCACCATGAAGCTGATGCACAGGGAGAATCAAGACACAAATAACTACAGTCGTGACAGGCGCCATCTGAATGAAAGTACACGGTTAACAGTATTTCAAAGGAGGAGGCCAAAACACAAATGGAATAATTTTTACCCTCAAAGCCCAACAATCCTGTTTCAAAATCAGAGAGACTCTGATCAACTAATAAAACTAAGAATAGAGTTCACCCGAGTGTTAACAATATATTATCAGTAGAAGTGATATGAACAGGCAGTTCATAGAAGAAACACTCACGGCAATAACATTGCAAAAGAAGCTCAACTAATCACTTACATTAAAATACAAATTAAAAGAATCTTGTTTGCCTGTTTACACATTTTATTAGTTTGCTGGGGCGGCAGTAACAAAGTACCATAACCTGAGGGGCTCCAATAACGGGAATCTATCATCTCAGTTCTGGATGGTGGAAGTCAAATATCAAGGGTCAGCAAGGCTGGGAGAGAGGATCTGTTCCTTGCCTCTCTCATAACTTCTGGTAATTTGCTGCAAATCCTTGGTGTTCCTTGGTATCTGTTGCATCACCACCAACTCTGCCTTCATCTTTACATGATGCTGTCCTTGGGTGTATGCCCATACCCAAACTTCTTTTTACAAGGACAGCAGTCATATTGAATTAGGAGCCCATCCTCCTTTGGTATGATTTTGCCTTAACTAATCACATTTATAACACATCTATCTATTTTTAAATACAGTCACATTCTGAGGTACTGGTATTTAGGATTTCCACAAATAAGCTTTGGGGGGATATAACTCAATGCATAAAACATCTCATATTTGCAAATATCATTAAACATATGACACTTTAATAACCAACGTTGTCAAGAGTATGGAGAAGGGGTCATTCTAACATATACTGGTGGGATTCTAAACATTAGGAAATTGTATTCATGATGTCATTTTGTCCAAATGTATCAAAAATTAAAAACATTCTCAGTTTCTGCTTTGGAAATTGCACTTCTAGAAATCTATCTCGTATAAATGCACGTGTGCATGAAGATTAATATGCAAATAGTAACTGAAGCAAGAAAGAAATCAAATGTCGCCTTGAATTCATTTTTAAGTATTTCATATTTTGCTGGCCATTAGGAGTATTCTTACTTTTTAATTTCCTCTTCATTATTAAAAATAGAAATGCAGTTCATTTTTCTATACTGATCTTGTATTCCGTGACCATGCTACATTCACTTAATTCCCCCTCAATATTTTTTTGGTGATATCCTTAATGCTTTCTATAGAGAATAATGTTAACCAAAAAATTTTTGCTTGTCTCTTTCCAATATATATTACTTTTATTTATTTTTTTACTTGCTTTACTGCACTTGTTTGAGACTTCCAGTAAAACACTACAAAAGAGAAGTGAAAGCAAACATGTTTGCTTCATCTCCAGTCCTAGAGCAAAAGCATTCCATCCTTCACCACTAACTATGGTGCGAGCTATAGCTTCTGAGTGTTTTGTTGTTGTTTAGGTTTTTGGGGATGCCCTTGAGAAAGTTTCTTCAGATTCCTAATTTGCTGAGAGTTTTAAAAATGTGTATTGGATGCTTTTTTTACATCTTTGGAGATCATCACATTGTTTTCTTTCCCCTTCTTTATATTACTTTGCTAATTTAGTGAAAGGCATAGATTGATTTTAAAATGTAAAACCAATCTTGTCTTTGTGAGATATGCCACACTTAGTCATGCTGTGATAATTCTATCTGATGTCGTGTTTCAGTGTACTAAAATTTTGTTAAGGATTTTTGTATCAAAATTCTTAAGGGATGCTGATTTGCAGTTTTGTACTCCTGTAGTGTCATTTTCTGAATTTGGTATATGGGGAATGCCTGTCTTACAGGTGACTGATGATGTGTTTGGGTAGAATTGATACTGTATCTTTCCGCAAAGCTGAGCAGAATTCACCAGTAAAGTTATCTGGGCCCATGGTTTTCATGTGGGAAGGTTTGTATCTACAAATCCAATTTCTTTCAGAGACATATGGTGATTCAAGTTATCTATTTCCTCTGTTGTGATTCTGTTGGTTTATAACCTTGTTATAAAGTTGCTTATAACATTTCCTCAATTTCCTTTTAATAACTGCAATAGTTCTGGTGATGTCCTTTCTATTCATGGATTAGTAATTAAAGTCTTCTCTATTATTTTTCTAAGAATCAGATAAATTTGTTCTTATTTTTTTTTAATTTTATTTTAGACAGAGCGTGAGCATGTGAGCAGGGGAGGGGCAGAGGAAGAGAGGAAAAAGAGAATCTTAAGCAGACCCCACACTCAGCATGGAGTCCAACACAATCCCAGGACCATGAGATTGTGACTGAGACAAAATCAAGAGTCGCATGCTCAACCGACTGAACCACCCAGGTGCCCTGAAATTTGGTTTTTATTTTTTCCAAAAACGTGGTATTTAAAAATTTATTTTTATTACTTTTTCACTTCTGTTTCATCGACTTATGTTCTTAATTATTTTCTCCATTAGACTTAATTTTAGATGTAACTTACTCTTCCTTTTTCTACCTTCTTAAGGTGGACAATTATGTTAATTTTACAATCTACAGCCATTTATAATACTTGTGTTAAGCTATAAACTTCCCTCTAAGTACTTCTTTTCCTGCATTTTAAAAGTTTCATGCTTTGGGTTTTTGTTTCCTTTCAGTTAAAAATGTTTTCTAATTTCTTTTACAGTTTTTAAAATCTGAAATAGAAGTTATTTAGAAGTGGGTTAACATCCAGACATTTGGAGACTTTTACAAATATCTTTGTCATTTGTTATTTATTTTAGCTATGGTCAAAGTATATACTTCATATCACTTCAATTCTTTTAAACTTATGGATATTTGTTTATGGCACTGTAGTGGGCTAAATAGTATCCCCTCAAAATGCATATCGACCCAGAACCTCAAAATATGACCACTTATTGAAATAATGTCTTTGCATCCAAATCACAGAAAATTAAATACAGTGCAGTCATGTCTCCACCCCTGCCAGCAAAGACGATGCAGAGAGTCTACATTTCCAATATGACCAAGCTGTAATAAATTGCCTTAACCCTCTTGGTCATATCACAAATATGTGATTTGGCTGAAGTAGAGGAATTATCTGAAAACTGCCTTGATGGCTTCCTTTCCCCAGTCCTTTGGCTAGAAGATCAGAATTTTCCTGGGTATTTTTTTTTTTTTAACCTGTGCTTGTTGGCATTTTTGGGTTGCCAATAAATGAAATAAAATACTCAGTGAATGGGTCCGATGACAAAATGGGAAGGACAGAAAAAAGAATAGGTGAACTTAGAAATTATTCAGTCCAAAGAAATTATTCAATCCAAAGAAAGAATTTAAAAAAGTACGAGCATAAGTGTGCTATTTCTTGATAAGGGAGAGGTTTGGGTTGGTTGGAGGATAAGTGACTTCAGTTTGGGCTGTGTTGACTTCGAAGTGTTTGGAACATCTGAAGGAAACTTAAAAGTAAAACTGACAGCACGTGAGGGCAAGCACTATTCTCAGCATTGTTACATGCCTAACACTCAACACTGCAACTCTGGGTATTACTATTAACATCTCCATTTTATAAGTGTAGAGAGTAGGAATGTAAAGTTTAAATAACTCATTAGATCCACACATCTAGTAAGTAGTAAAGCTATTATAAACTCAAGCATTCTGGTTATAGAATCTATACCCTTATCCCTGGCTTCAGACGTGAAGAGTATTAATTACGAAGGTGAGGAGGTCTGGAGAGTAATATGACTTGTAAATGTAGATTTGAGCTATCTAAAAATATAGATCATTGAATTCATAGATTTCTCACATAAATTATGTATAGTGCAAACACAGAGGCTAAATATAGATTCGTAAAAACAATTCACATTTAAGATCGTGGTGGGAAGAGCCTTCAAAGGAGGTTCATTGAGGCTACTGAAATAGGGACACAAATATCAAAAGATTTTATCCTAATCAAAAGCAAAGAAAGATGCCACAAGTAAAAGGGAGTGGTTAACAGGGGTAACTGCTATGAAAATTTCGAGAAACAATAATATAGACGTTAAATGAGTGCCCACAGCATATAACATACTAGATGAAATGCTTTATCTATATTTATCATGTTAGCCTTGTAGCAAATCCATGCTATAAGGGAAACTCCATGCTTATGGGGAAACTGTATAATTTTCCTCATTTTACAGGTGGGCACTATAGTTAATAGGTTATTAACCTATTAACCTCATTTTACCGGTGGGCACTCTGAATCAAAGAGAGGTTAATAAAATTAACACAGGCACCTCAGTAAGAATAGGTGAACAGCTATCAAATGTTGATTCAAGATATTTAAGAAGGAAGCAACGGAAAGAGATTGTGGATCTGGGGGAGGTTTTTTGGGAAGGGCGGAGCTTTGGGTTTGATTCTTAGAAAAAAAATGAGATGAACTGCTTATACAAGAAACCAATATAGTAGGTAGTTTTCTAGAGATGCTACTCTAATGAGTGAACAATCTGTGGTATCTCAAATGAAAGCATCATCCTTCATTAGCAAAAAAGAATATTTTCTGCTGTCACTGTTAGGAAAGAAATGAAAAAAGTGATGCAAAGTGCAGACTACTCAAGAAAGTTGAGCTTCTTTTTGTCATCATTCTTATGTCTATAGGAAAGGAGGGGTCAGATCTCCTCCCAACAAGGGAGCAGGAGATGTAGCTACTTAAGTCTGAGAAAAGCAAAGAGGGTTTTAAATAGCTGTTGCATTTGGCACATCTGGGTGGTGCAGTCAGTTGAGCTCAGGTCATGATCTCAGGGTTTGTGAGTTGAAGCCCCACATTGGGCTCTGTGCTGACAGTTGGGAGCCTGGAGCCTGCTTTGGATTCTGTGTCTCCTCTCTCTGCCCCTCCCCAACTTGTGCTATGTCTATGTCTCCAAAAAAAATAAATAAATGTAAAAAAAAATTAAATAGCTGTTGCATCTAGCAGAATGCAGAGGGAACAGCAGAAACATGGAAGCTATCTAGGGATAATGAGGAGGCCAGCTGAAGATAGAGCATGAAATACCAGTTGCATTGTTTTATGATAAAGACTTTGCTGTCAGGGAAAATTCCTTTTTGCCACAGGCCCACATTAATTAGTAATTTCTTTCAAGGCAGTACAGACAAGATTCAGAAAACATGGAGGCATATTTGTTCAAAGGGCTTATTCAGTAAAACGTCTTTTCTCTTCTGTAATGATAGTATTACATATGAAGTTGATATTACCAACACTGGTTTATTAGTCTCCTGCAGCTGAGAAACTGGAAACCCCCCTAACAAATTGCCTTAACTTCCTGACTTGGTAGGGTTAAGAAACAACAAAAAGTTTTTTAAGCTAATTCACAGTCAAGTTACAAGGACTTAATCTTGTCATGCTTTTGGGGGGACAGACACGAGACTATACAGTTGAATAACCTCCATCCCCAAACCCTAGCTTCATAGGGCACTAAGGAGACATGTTGACTAAATGCATGTGTTATCTTGGATTCGATCTTGGAACAAAAAAAGAACACTAGTGGAAACCCTGATGAAATCCAAATAAAGTCTAGAGCTTAAGTTAAAAGTACCATGCCAATATTATTAATTTGTTAATTTTGACAAATATATTAAAATTATGTAAAACAGTAATATTAGAGGGAAATTAGGTGAAGTGACTATTCATTTGCTGAATAATCTTTCCAAGTTTTTTCAAGAATCCAAAATTATTCTCAAAAACATGTTTATTAAAACTAAGAATATGAATTGTCCCTCTTAAGTCTTTCATATCCAGAAGAAGGAAGACAAAAGGAAATTCCCATCCCTATTTTTTAAGAAGTAATACATTAACCCTATCACCTAAGTTTTAGAAGAATATCCGTCATTATCAAACTCCACTTTGAAACTAAATATATCTGTTCCCTTTCTTCTAGCAAGTGAACAGCAGAGGGCTAGAAGTCAGAATAAAAAGTCACATTGTAATGAGAAGTATTTATCATCTAATCCTAGCTAAGCCAAAAGAAAAACAAATATAGGCAAACAAAAAAAACCTATGCTCTCTCTTTCACACAATGTGTTCAAATAGTAGGTTATAACCTAGTGCCTCAGGTGAGTCCGGCATGTGAAATAATTACATCAGGAATGTGGTAGAATGTGGGGATGCTAGTCTTATGTCCAATACATCCATGCTGAAGAGTTGTTTAGAGGTAATTAAGTTAATACACTAACTCATTTTTAGCTTTCCCATATTGGTCAGAAATGAAGCTATTATTTTTAAGCTGTTTTTACCTTAAATTTTCTGTGAAAAATTTGCTGATATATAGGTTTTTGAATAATAAATTTCTTAGAAAACATGAATAGCGTGTGATAATTGCATCCTTATTGTCACACTGACATAGGCTCTCAGGATACAGTGGTGAAAAAAAATGAACATGTCCCTCATGCTCAAGAACTTACCAAATAGTAGGAACAGCAAATAAGAAATGATTTTTAAGGTCACTAAAATATTGAGTATTTATTATACTCCAGGAAGAGTTTAACTGCTCCTGAAATTTCCAACAAATAAACTGTGATAAGTACTAAAAATATAGAGGATACCGTGATAGATAATAACAGGCAATAATTACCTAGATTATGTGGGGATTACTTTATATTGGAGGTTCAACATAAAACTGTAAAAGGAGGAAATATTTAATGAAGGAAAGGTGAAAAAAGCTAGCTGTGTTAAAAGCAGTAAAAGAGTATTCTAAAAAAAAAAAAAAAGAAAAGAAAGAAAGAAAAGAAAAAAAAAAGATATGACCATAGGTACATACCTTCATAGAGAAAATAAATAAGAACATAAACAGACTGGAAAGAATGTTATAGAAAAAGATAGCATCATAAATGTTAATTATCAAAGATAATTGAAGATAAATTATCTTCTGTTTGAGATAAATTATACTCTGATAAATTACCAAAGATAATTGAAGATAAATTAGAACATGCCAGGACAGGAAAGAGAACTGTGGTTTCAGAAAGCATGGGGAATGTCTTGCTATGTGCTTAGTATGTGGTAGGCATGTACTAAATCACTTGTATGCGTTATCTTAAACATTACATTAATAGTATGTGGATAGTCAAACTTTAAAGACCAGTTATGTATGTATTAGAGGGGTTATGTAACTTATTAAAAGCCACAATGGTAGTTTTATGTGATTCACCCAGCATTACAATAGGCAATGTAAACATCATAATTATCATGTCACCACTGTGACTGCCATCACCTTATCATTATTGACTATGAGATTACTATCCGAATGTTTTATTGAAGTATAATGGACATTTAGTATCCTCTTAGTTTCAGGTGTACAACATAGTGATTCAGTATTTTTATACATTACAAAATGATTCCCATGATAAGTCTAGTTACTGTTACCTTACAAAGTTATTATGATCTGAATGTTTTTGACAGTTTCTGAGTTTTAGAATTTCTAATGTTTTAAAATTCTATTGCAGAGGCAAATTACTGGGATCAATTAGTGAGGCCCAGGAAGGCTTGGCTATGGCAACTAACATGAAATAGAAAAAGAAATCAGATGTTAGAAAATTTTATACTCTGAGGTTATTTTCCTTTCCAACGGATGATCTTTCTTTTAGTGAGAACCTAAGAGCAATCCTTATTGTTTATGTGTGGGTTAGGGGGTATTTGTCTATCCATTCATTAAGAGTCACAATCAACAGAGTATATTCTCCAGTTTTCAAAGTAACACGCACACACAAACACACACACACACACACACACACACACACACACACAGCCTTATTTTTCTAGCAGAAACTTTAGTTGGGGTGAATAATAAGTCCTGTAAATCGTTATATAAGACATAAGAAAAACTGTCTAACCCTTTTGGAATTTGAACATGTTGCATTCATGTAGAAATAAATAAACAATTGCCATTGATTTGTTTCTTTCAAGTCAGAAACCAAAGAACTCTCTGAGAGGAGTGATTTCTATTTAGAAATTACTAAGTATTTTCTTTTTTAAAATTTGTATCCTGATTTACAGATAAAAGATCATTGAAGAAATTCCAAACAGCTTCACATACACTTCAGAGTTTGAGTAAGCTTACCATATTGAATTAAACATTAGACACTTTTGATGTGTGTGTGTTTTTCCCTCTCAATCTTGGAAAGAGTCTGTGCTTAAATATTTAAGCCACAGTATAGTGTGTCAGAGTTAAAAAGGGAAAGCTTTTAAATCAAAATTGGAAATAATACATTTAAGCATAGGTTTGCACTTTGATGAATTCAGGAAGAGTCACAATGGCTCATAGTCTGGCCATGGTCTGGTAGAATTAGTGAATTGTAATGATATGTTTCCCTTCATGTGTGGGTTTTGCAGTAGGCATGAGGAAAATGCAGATTCTTTTTCTCCTAGGATTCTTCATATCTTCTGCCATTAGTCATACCAGCATATGGAAATAGAGATATAAATTTTAATGTAGCATGCACACATTTCTAGAGGATGCAGAGGTATGATAGAGGAACTTCCCCCTCTACTTATTCTTAAGACATTAAATAACATGACTATCATGGTGTTCAGTAAATTCACATTTCCAATTTGACCTGTCTCTTAAATTACCCATCTCAAATGTTCACTGGGCAGTTTCAAATGAGTTTACTTCAAATTCTTCAAATAAACTCATCACTTTTCTTCAAGATACTTCATTTCCTACCTTTTCTTTTTCCATGAGTATACTAGAAATTTTGAAGACATCCCTGATATTTTTTTTTCTGTCAATACACTATCTGTCATCAAGCCTTCATTTTCTTTTCTTGTTTCTTTTAAATGTGTTGATTCACTGATTCTGCCTCACCCTCACCATTATCAAACTCCTATCGCCTAACAACTGTATTATTAGAACATCCTGTTAGCTGGACTAATTTTTTTTCTTGTCTTCTAAATGAACCTAATTGTACTACTAGGTTAATCATTTTACTAGTTACTATTTAAGTGCTTTATAAAACAGTTGTATCTCAAATTTACATCCAATATTCATGAATAGTATCCTTTTCTAACTAAGGTAGCCCATACTGAAAATATATCTTCTGAAAACTATAAGGTATTTGGTATTCATTTATTCAATACGCATTTCTTTACACTGTCTTCTTGTAAGTCATAGATATGATGTACACAATGTTTGTGTGTCCAGCCCCTATGGAATCCTATCAGAGAGACAGAAAAAAATTATAACCTCATGACTTAGTGTAGTGCTATGAATATTAGATGCCCAATTTGTTGAAAAAATAATATATAGAAATATAACTGTGAAAGAATTTCAGGTGTAACAACAGAAATCTATGTATATAACGATGTCATATGAAACTGGAAAGTTGATTTTCCCAAGATAATTTTAAAAGGCTTTATAACTTGATATTAAAACCAAGTCTTGGGGCACCTGGGTGGCTCAGTCAGTTGGGTATCTGACTTCATCTCAGGTCATGATCTCACAGCTCTTGAGTTTGAGCCCCGCGTCCGGCTCTGTGCTAACAGCTCAGAGCCTGGAGCCTCCTTCGGATTCTGTGTTTCCCTCTCTCCCTCTACCCCTCCTCCACTCATGCTCTGTCTCTGTCTCAAAAATAAATAAACACTTAAAAAAATTAAATCAAGTCTTGAGGGGTACCTGGCTGATTTGGCCAGTGGAAGGTGAAACTCTTGATATTGGAATTGTGAGTTTGAGCTCCACATTGGATGTAGAGATTACTTAAAATTAAAACCTCTTTTAAAGAAAACTAAGTATTGAATAATATTAAGGATTAAGCACATTTCAGGCAAACAGAATATATGTTGAAATCAAAATCACGAAGTAACCTAGAGGTCAGAAAATCTGAGAGTATTCTGATATTAGGTCAACTTCAAGAACTGCTGGTAGGTGGTGTCTTAGAGGTCCCCAGAGCCTGCCTGTGAAAATGGCTAGAGAATTTCAAGAAGGGGAATAGCAAGAGAACAGTTCACTAATAAATAAATAAATAAATAAATAAATAAATAAATAACCACCCAGGTAGCATTATAGGGGATAAATGGGAGGGAAAATAAACTATGGGCAGAGGAATCAGGAGAGCACATGCACACTGATCGAGGCAAGAACTAATGAAGATATGACATTGGTGTTAGAAGAAAGGGAGCAGAATTGACATGTTTACAAGTCAAAGGGAATAATTTGGCAAGCATCGTGATGTAGAGCTTGAGGCAGGGGATAAATATAGGGACATTCTCAATGTTATGACTTGTACAACTCAGTGAATGTTGATGCCCTTAAAAATAAATTTTATGATTACAGCTTTGTAGTAGAGGCTAAAGTCTGGGATTGTGATGGCTCCCGCTTTGGTCTTCTTCTTCAATATTACTTGGCTATTCAGGGTCTTTTGTGGTTCCATAGAAATTTTAGGATTGCTTGTTCTAGGTTCAAGAAGAATGGTGGTGCAATTTTGATTGGGACTGCATTGAATGTGTAGAGAGCTTTGGGTAGTATTGACATTTTAACAATATTTATTCTTACAATCCATGAGCATGGAATGTTTTTCCATTTCTCTATATCTTCTTCAATTTCCTTCATAAGCTTTCTATAGTTTTCAGCATACAGAACTTTTACATTTTTGGTTAGGTTTATTCCTAGGTATTTTATGATGCTTGGTGCAATTGTGAATGGGATCAGTCTCTTTATTTGCCTTTCTGTTGCTTCATTATTAGTGTATAAGAATGCAATTGATTTCTGTGCATTGATTTTGTTCCTGTGATTTTGCTGAATTCATGTATCAATTCTAGCAGACTTTTGGTGGAGTTTATCGGGTTTCCCATGTATAATATCATGTAGTGAAAGCTTGACTTCATCGTTGCCAATTATGATGCCTTTGATTTCCTTTTGTTGTCTGATTGCTGATGCTAGAACTTCCAACACTATATTAAACAACAGTGGTGAGAGTGGACATCCCTGTCATGTTCCTCATCTCAGGGGGAAAGCTCTCAGTTTTTCCCCATTGAGAATGATATTAGCTGTGGGCTTTTCATTAAAAAAAAAAAAAAAAACAGACACATAGACAAATGGAATAGAATAGAGACTCCAGAATTGGGCCCACAAAAGTATGGCCAACTAGTCTTTGACATAGCAAGAAAGAATATCCAATGGAAAAAAGACAGTCTCTTTATCAAATGGTGCTGGGAGAACTGGACAACATGCAGAAGAATGACACTAGACCACTTTCTTACACCAGACACAAAAATAAACTCAAAATGGATAAAGGACCTGAATGTGAGACAGGAAACCATCAAAATCCTAGAGGAGAAAGCAGGAAAAAACCTCTCTGACCTCAGCCGCAGCAATTTCTTACTTGACACATCTCCAAAGGCAAGGGAATTAAGAGAAAAAATGAACTATTGGGACCTTGAAGATAAAAATCTTCTGCACTGCAAAGGAAACAATCAACAAAACTAAAAGGCAACCAACGGAATGGGAAAAGATATTTGCAAATGACATATCAGACAAAGGGCTAGTATCCAAAATCTATAAAGAACTCACCAAACTCCACACCCGAAAAACAAACAATCCAGTGAAGACATGGGCAGAAAACATGAATAGACACTTCTCTAAAGAAGACATCCAGATGGCCAACAGGCACATGAAAAGATGCTCAACGTCGTTCCTCATCAGGGAAATACAAATCAAAACCACACTCAGATACCATCTCACACCAGTTCAGAGTGGCTAAAATGAACAAATTAGGAGACTACAGATGTTGGAGAGGATGGGGAGAAACGGGAACCCTCTTGCACTGTTGGTGGGAATGAAAACTGGTGCAGCTGCTCTGGAAAACAGTGTGGAGGGTCATCAAAAATGAAAAATAGATCTACCCTATGACCCAGCAACAGCACTGCTAGGGAATTTACCCAAGGGATGCAGGAGTACTGATGCATAGGGGCACTTGTACCCCAATGTTTATAGCAGCACTTACAACAATAGCCAAATTATCGAAAGAGCCTAAATGTCCATCAACTGATGAATGGATAAAGAAATTGTGGTTTAGGGGTGCCTGGGCGGCTCAGTCGGTTAAGCAGCCGACTTCGGCTCAGGTCATGATCTCACGGTCCGTGAGTTCGAGCCCCGCATCGGGCTCTGTGCTGACAGCTCAGAGCTTGGAGCCTGTTTCAAATTCTGTTTCTCCCTCTCTCTGACCCTCCCCCGTTCATGCTCTGTCTCTCTCTGTCTCAAAAATAAATAAACGTTAAAAAAAAAAAAGAAATTGTGGTTTGTGTACACAATGGAATACTACATGACAATGAGAAAGAATGAAATATGGCCTTTTGTAGCAACATGGATGGAACTGGAGAGTGTTATGCTAAATGAAATAAGTCATACAGAGAAAGACAGATACCATATGTTTTCACTCTTATGTGGATCCTGAGAAACTTAACAGGAGACCATGGGGGAGGGGAAGGAAAAAAAAAGTTAGAGAGGGAGGGATCCAAACCATAAGAGACTGTTAAAAACTGAGAACAAACTGAGGGTTGATGGGGGGTGGGAGGGAGGGGGGAGTGGGTGATGCGCATTGAGGAGGGCACCTGTTGGGATGAGCACTGGGTGTTGTATGGAAACCAATTTGACAATAAATTTCATATTAAAAAAAGTAAACTTTATTTATAACATTTATTTATAAAATTTTATTTATAACATTTATCATAGAATTTATTGCCCCCAAATAGATTGTAAATTGAATGAAAATATCAAATATTATACTTGTTTCTTTTTATGGGGAGGAAACTTATACTAATACCAATCTTGAGATTTTCTATAACTACATTATAGTGTATACTAGGTTGCCAGTTCAGAGTAAATGATATGTTAATGATACAAACACCTTGGAGGGTGTTTAAGAGGATAGGCATAAGAGGAATGTTGACCTCTATGTAAATTTTAGTTACACCAATTACTAGATGTGACCTTAGAGGATATATGTTAATTGTTTTCATGACAGTCTTCTGAAATACAAACTCTTAGTTCAGAACGTTATTGTATATACTATTGCCAAAGTAGTTTCTGGTACAATGGTAGGGACCTAGGAGGCATTTTAGTACTTCTGATGAATGAATAAATGAGAGTTCAAAGAAATTCACTCCACTGTCATTTCCTGTGCAGGTACAAAGGTAGACTTTTTATGTAATTGTAAAATGTCTGTTTTGGAAAGACAAGCCTCAAATAAGAGTACCTATATTATCTAAACAAATCACTATTCAATTATGAAAATAAAGAAGTTTCTTTGATGTCTAGTAGTCTAAAACTTCAAAACAAAATCCAATTATTTTCAGCCATTATTTCATACAGCACCATAATAAGGATATAACTAAAGTCATATTCATCACTATGCATTCCTCCAAGGAACAAGTAAGGCAAGTAGAATGTTGGGATAGAGAAGAAACGAAAACTTTTGACAAGTGATGAATCAAGAAAACGTCCTATCTTCAAGGAGCAAATATTAATTAGGCTCTAAAAACTTATCTACATAATTACATGAAAGAACTTCTTTTTAAAATGTTCTTAGAAAAATCTAGAGTGACAAACACAGCTAATGGTTTAAAACTAATTAGATCTTAGCACCTAATGGAAACAAAGCTTGCAGTTAAAAGTCAATTTTTTACACTACCTGATATTTTGGTTAATACAAACTAAGTAACATAGATTCAAATTACTTGAATTAAAATGTTCTTTTGTATTTCTCCATTATTGTGATTGTACTATGCAGAACAGTATTACATTATTGATAAGTGTCCACTTGGTGTACTTAGAAGGTCTGAGGGATTTTGATAAGTATGCTTCATTTTACTTACAAAGAAAGAATAAAACATTCCATTCAGTGTGACAAACTTCTCTGATGCTTAACACAGAGCTACAGTATAGTGCACGCCTTGAAAAAGAAGAGGCTTAAAGCATTGCACTGACTGAGAAACCATGGATAGATTACTTGATCATCTGAGCTAGTTACTTTCCTGGAAAAAGACAAGGGCACCTATAACCCTATATAATTTCTCTTAAGTTTAATACTCATTTAATATACTTAAGGCGCTTAGCATGGTGGCAGACGCTGGAAAGAGCTTCCACCTTTTCTCTTTCTTCTATAACATTATTAATTGGTATGGTTGCATTTATTTACTCATTCATCCAACAACTATATGTTCAATTGCTGCTTGGCAGTGTGCAGTGCTCTGGGGATGAAAGACAAGACCCATCTTTGTTCACAGGACTCTTAAAGTCTACAAAGAGAAAAACATTCAAATAACATTCAGCACGGTATTATAGTAGCTGGAAAAGAGCTGTTCACAAGTGTAAGGAAAAGGGCATGGTTAATTCCAGCAGGGATAGTGTGAAAGTGGAAGTCAGATAGATTCACTGAAAAGGTGATGTAAGGAGAATTTTGGACTTGGAAATATGGTGAGCAAACATACATGAGCCCATATGGACTTCTGTTAAGTTGAAACAAAATTTGTCAGAGATGGGAGAACATGAGAAAACCTGCAATAGAAGAGATGTTTATAGAAATCATGTCTGAAAGAATATTTTGTTTTATGGGGGATAAGTTTAATGGGGTAGTCAATAAAGATAATTAAAAGGATCCAAATGGGAATTAACATGAACACAGCCACATTAAAAAAGAGTCAGTGTGGGGTGCCTGGGTGGCTCAGTCGGTTAAGCGTCCGACTTCGGCTCAGGTCATGATCTTGCGGTCCGTGAGTTCAAGCCCCGTGTCAGGTTCTGTGCTGACTGCTCAGAGCCTGGAGCCTGTTTCAGATTCTGTGTCTCCCTCTCTCTGACCCTCCCCGTTCATGCTCTGTCTCTGTCTCAAAAATAAATAAACATTAAAAAAAATTAAAAAAAAAAGAGTCAGTGCGGCTCTTATTTCCAAGTGTTGCATTGTAGAGCTCTGCCACTTGTCTCACACTTAGCAGAAATTTAGATAGTTTCTAACTTAATGGTCGAAAAGAATGAGGCTTCCTGAGGGAGGGACCTGTTCATCTGTACAAAGTAGTCATGCTAACTGTGATGGGGTTGCCAAGCATTCTCACTCAGCAATATATACACATATATTAGAAAAGGAGACACAAACTATGTGAAAATCAAGTAAGAAAGAAATCCAGAGATGCCTGGGTGGCTCAGTCAGTTAAGACTCATACTTTGGTTCAGGTCATGACCTCACATTTTGAGTTCGAGCCCCGTGTGAGGCTCTGTGCTGACAGCTCAGAGCCTGGAGCCCGTTTTGGATATAGTGTCTCCCTCTCTCTCTGTCCCTCCCCTGCTTGTACTCTGTCTCTGAAAGAAGGAAGGAAGGAGGGAAGGAAGGAAGGAAGGAAGCAAGGAAGGAAGGAAGGAAGGAAAGAAAGGAAGAAAGAAAGTGAAAGAAAGAAAGAGAAAGAAAGAAAGAAAGAAAGAAAAGAAAGAAAGAGAAAGAAAGAAAAGAAAAGAAAGGAAAAGAAAAAGGAAAACAAAAGAAAAGAAAAGAAAAGGAAATAGAAGAGAAGAAAAGAAAAGAAAAGAAAAAGGAAAAGGAAAAGGAAAAGAAAAGAAAGGAAAAGAAATCCTCAAAATGAGAAGTGATAACTAACTGATAGGAGATGTGGTAATGAAATAGAATGAGGTTTTATCATGAACTAAAGTGGGAGATAAAAAGAAAATGGTATAAGAAAATTTTCAGATCACTTTCCTGCTTCTGTTGACTTGGGAGAGAAGAGAGAGGTAGCTCATAAAGGTATTTAGTGAGAAACAAAGATGGATTCGGAAAATTTATCTGTTTATTTTTGATAGGGGAAAGGGAAAGACAGTGGGTTGCTTTTGATAATTCTAACATTCACATGCCTTTTGAGTATCTGGTCAAATTTTCAGTGTGCCTTAACTTACATGTTTCTCTAAAATTTTGAAGCAATTGGCTAAACAAATACAGAAGTCCTGAGTATATGGGTAGACATTGAAATCAAGAGGATGAATGAGACTACTTAGGCAATTATGTTGAAGAAGAATACACAAAGTGTACCTTAACAACCATATAAACACCATTATTACATAATATAGAGTAAAAGGAGCTGGCAAAGTCCTGAGGAACAACAACAAAAAACAATTTGCTGGATCTCTTCCAGTATCTGCCAGGTAGGCAGAAATCCAGCAAAGAATACCTTTCAAATAAGAAATTAATGTGAATAAGGTCTGTTGCACTGAGTAGCTGCACTCAGTGGTCCAAAGCATTTGGAAACAAAGGGAATAATGGTAAATTTCCCCATAATTGTTTCCCTGGAGTTGGGAGGCAAAGATCTGATATGAAGGGAAGAGGAAGGATAAGAGGTAATGTTTGATGTCTCACGTTCCCATTTCCTTGTTATTCATTTTCTTAGGTTTCTGTGAAATTAAATGATACTTTCACACTCTTGGGATTTCCTACCATGTATTTCTTTCTCTCCTCTCTCCCCATTTTCTGTCTACAGGGATGAAGCAAGAAGTAAGAATACCAAGGCCAGATTGTGATGTGTTACACTAATATAAACCATGTGTCTGACAATGTCAGACTCTTGAATTCAATCCAGTAAAGTCCCTAACTTATTATAATTCCAACATTTGAGTGTTTAGTCATGTTTAAATAATAGGAGAAGTGTCAAGTGAGGCTTAAATTATTTTTCTGACTTGAATTAGAAATGAAGGATATGGAAATACACACTGATCTATTTTCCACTCCTTTTATCCACATGTCTTAGCTGGGTAAACAAAAGAAAGAATTTAACACAATCAACCACATTAAACAAAAAACTTCCTTTAAATCATCTCTGTACCAATCAACTACATTTAGAAATTATGGTATTGTTATGCAAATGAAACACTAAAATCCAGAGTTAGGGAGCACTAGTTTAGAATGTTATGTTTTTAAGGTTACAAATCCAGTTCTTAATCTTACACTCTTCAGATTATTTTTTCTTTTGCTCTCCCACCCTGCAAGAACTAATATCTTAAGCAGAAGTCTCACACAAAGAAATTTAAGGGTCATGCAATTTATATCAGATTACCTATTATCCAGGCCCTAGATATGCAATTTTATATCTTTGAACATTTGAAAAACACAAAGGCTTTACTTTCCTGTTGGAAATCATGAATGTAAATTACTTATTTAATAAATACAATATATTATTTAACATTATTTTCAGTGAGTTACTTCAAAGCAACACATTAATAAGGATCAAGTAATTTGAAATCAGGGGGATGAGAAAGTACACCATGCCTGGAGCTAAAATACATTTCCTCTTCTGATTTTTTTTTTTTTCTGGAAAGCTCTCCCACCAATCAAATCTCGGGATACTAGATGCTAGTCACTAAAGAATTACAAAATGATGATGAATAGCAGCTTTATGTTTTTATAAAACCGTACAAATCAAGGCCAATGGTCAAACATAGTCCCTAAGTTGTCTGGAGTTTCTTAAATGACCAATGATGGACTGTTCTGAATATATTCAGCTTTGCCAGAAAAATGAACCCCACTGACTCTATCCCATTTAAAATGTAACCCTTGACTATACTTTTAAATTTAATTTTTTTACTTTATGTACACAGAAATTTATTATTTTTGATGAATAGTTTTATAATAAGATAAAAAAACAGTCCTATTATCTGTAGGTGCACAGTCCTTCATGCTGCTACTTGGTAGTAAAAAAAACACTCCACCTGTCCTTTGTCCCATGCAACTACTGATCTCCTCCACATCCAGTGGTAGTCAGGTTAATGTTTTATGAGTGGATATCAAATAAAACCATGTGTAAACATATATTTGTACGTACATTTATTATAAGCTCTACTGATGTAGGAAATGTATAGCATACAATTTTAAAATAGTAAAAATTATATTACTCTTTATTATAAATTTTGTGAGGATAACTGATTTTTACAAATGCTTTTATTGAGTATTTGTTGAATTCCTGTATCTGAAGTCACACTATTTGTTAACTATTGACATTATAACCAAAATGTTAGTTTCATAGCTGGTGTTGTCATTTAGCTAATGGGTAAGATAAAAATAAAACAACAAAATAAATGTCTTAAAACGGAATTTAACCATTAATATGTGGCCTTTTGTGTCTGCTTCTTTTCATATGGCATAGGTTTTTGGAGATTCAGCCATATTGTGGTACCTATCAGTGCTTCATTTATCTTTATTGCCAGATAGTATTGCATTGTATGGACATACTACATTTTGTTTATCCATTCATCAGTTCATGAACATTTGCGTTATGTTCACTCTAAATATGTGTGCAAATTAAGGTTTATGAGATAGTAAGGCTAAAGGCAAGTGTCAAAAAATGGGAAATTTATCAGAGTAATTCCATTTTTAAGGCTTCTTGGGAGAAAGTTAAATTGCCTTCCCTAGACAAATCTTCTTGGCATTGGAACACAGGGACATGTTTCTTTCCCTTGGAACTTGAACATTATTCACATCTGTGGGACTCTAATTTAATCCAACATATTGTACAATGCATTTGAATATCTTGAGATCAACTTTACTTAGCATGACATGTGGAAATAAATCCAACTGAAATCTGTTAATCTTTAAAAAAATCCCATTACCACTTTAATTATATATTAATAGTAATTTCCAAAATATAAATAAGATCTAATTTTTCATAAATATAGCCGTTAAAATGATGCATAGTCCATAAATATGCTTATCTCAATGGTAATGGATAATATATTGAGTCCTCTCTAAGAGATAAATAAAATTGAATCCAAAATATTACTTAGGATCTCTCAAAATCTCAAAATTATGTTCAGCACCACATTGATTACTTCATTATAATACTCAACACTGAGTTGCAGCATTGATAAATCTTTATTTAGAAAAGATGCTTTCTAGTAATGCTGGCGTTTCTAATTTTTAAGTGTTTACTGTGAGATCTAGTACACACAAGAGACTTATAAACCAGACATTTGATTAGGGGCCTAATTTAGGGCATATTTTTTGGAGTCATAATTTAGCTTGTCGTTTTCCTTAGGATAAAGGTATCAAGAAACTTAGGCTAGGTCTCATGGGCAAAAGCTCTTTTTAGGAAATAAGCTTGCATTAACATTTTTTGAGAATCCAGTAGATTTAGTGGTTAAAAGCAATTTGCATTTTATAATCACAAAAATTTTCTCCAAGGTAAACCTAAAATTTAGTATCAGTTTTACTGGAAGTCATAATATTTATTTCAGTGATAACATATTCATTTTTCCCACATTCAATTATAAGACATTCATGTTTGTGAGAATGTTGGAGAGATATAATCGTGGATCTCTCTAAGATTTTTGGACGGCATCCTGGTTTATCCCAGAAAGCTGTATTTTTTTGGGTTTTCCAACTTAAAGAGCTATAGGTTTTATTTCTAGATTAGTAGATAATACATTTCAAATGTTTTTGACACTAATTTCATTCCTTTGAATAATCCTGCCTTCTTCCTCTACAAATGACAAACTCTTATCAGTGGTCTGCCGTATGCTCAGATGTATCACTAAAATTGATGAAAAAAGCAAACTCAGGGAATATAGCGACCATGATGCCCAATTCCTCCCATGCCCCTTTCAACTTTCTCTACAAAACAAAGCAAGGACTGATGCAGGCAAAGTGGTAGAGGCAAGAGTGTGCATGTGATGGAAAAGGTCAGCTAACTTTTCCTCCCTTAATGATGGACTGGATTTACTGACTCACTACGAATGAATGGAACCTGGCAGAAGTGATGTTTCTCACTGTTTCTGTTCCAAGACTGAGTTATTAAAAGACTTGCTTATATCTTGAGTATTTGCTCTTTCTCCCCTTCTCCCTCTTTACCTCTTGTCACTCACTCTGATACAGCCTGTTTCCAAGTTGTGAGTTGCCCTATGGAAAAGCCTACCTGGCAGGAAAATTAAGCCAATATTTATAAAGGAAATGAAGCCTTTCAAGAATGTGAGTGATCACAGAAATGGATTTTTTGTCCCTATTCAATCCTTGTAATGACCACAGCTGAGACTCACAGTTTCGGTCAAAACCACCTTGATTCCTAACCCTCAGAACTGTGTGAAGCTGTAAATGTTTAATTTTTCATGCTGCTAAATTTGGGGCAACTTCTGACAGTGCAATAGAAACCTAATGCAGATTCTGTCAGGATCTCAAGGAGATCAGACATGGACTTTAATTTTCTCTGAGCTAGAAAGGAAACCAAATAGCTAAATGTGGTTTTTGACACCTTTGAGAATTTGGCAATCCAAGAATGGGAATCTCCTCATAGAGATGACGTAAATTTTAAATATACCAACCAGAATGGATTTTTCTGCACCTGGAGGAACCATAGGGACACTAGAGGTTGACCAAGTCTCCCTCTCTGTGAGGCTACAAAAGTGATAATACAAATAGGATTCTTCTCAGCACTCCAACAGAAGATTAGTAGGTAGAGCTATGCCCCTTCATGGAGATGGGATGGGGAGCCCAAACATTTATTTGTCTTTTGATGTCTAGTAGCAGAAGGAGGCAAATAAAAGTAAAAATGGACCAAAATGGACCCAGTAACAAATTGTACTGCAAACTAGAAGAACTGTTAGTAGCTCAGTGAAATAGGAAAGGTGGTACAGATATATAACTTTAAAAAGAAAAAAGCATTTAAGAAGGTTCAAGTAGAGAGGTACCCATGTGGGTCAGTCCGTTAAGTATTTGGCTTCAGCACAGGTCATGAACTCACAGTTTGTGACTTCCAGTCCTGCACTGGGCTCTGTGCTGTTGGTGCAGAGTCGGCTTGGAATATTCTCTCTCTCTCTGCCTGTCTCCAACTTCCATGTACTCTTACTCTCTCAACAAACTTAAAAAAAAAAAGAAGACGACTCAAGTAGAGCATTAAAGGAACTTCACGGATAATTGGAAATCAAACTGATCTTTGAAATTTAAAACTTTGTATCAACTCCTGGTTATAGTCCAGAATGTAGAGGGCTGGAAAGAGTTTCACTTCTATCATTGCAAAAACAATTAAAAAACTGAACTAATTTCAAATTCATGAGATTTTTTTTTTTGATCTGGATGGAGAAATGAGGTTGCATAACAACTGTCTGAATCAAAGCAGAGACAGGCACCTGGACGGAGAGAGAAACAGAGCTCTCACAAGCAGTTGACTCAACCAGCCACTAGAAAGAAGAGTTCATCTGGAACAGCTGACAAATTAGTGAAGTATAAATGGACTTTACATAACATAGGTAAACTAATAGACAGCATGAAGCCCTGGTGGTGGCGGGGGGGGGGGGCACAGAAATTGGTGGAGCTCTTTCTGCACAGACTCCAACTCCACGAAGAGCACTCAGAAAAGACTGTAGAGAATCAGAGTGTCCACTGCAGTGACAGGAGGACCACAAGAGGAGTTGTGTGCAAGGGGAACAGAATTCCAGTCATGTTCATTTCTTCTATCTTTCCTAAAGGGCATAAGCCTCAAAACTGAGATAGAAGGGGAACAACAAAATAAATGAAAATACTATCACCTTTAGGATAGGTTAAACCTGGTGGAAAATAATAGAGAAAAAAAAAAAAACCTAAGCAGGGGGAAGGGCATGAATAGATGCTAAACCCCAAACTACAGTTGGAGGAAGGAGGTAAGAACTGCTAGGGCCACATCCTTGAGGCCCAGAAGCACGGTACCTGTCTAAGAAAAGGGAAATTCAGAACGAGAGAATACACCCTCCACCATCCTCCACAGCCAAAGTTAACAAGGTCTGAGAAACAAGTACTAACAAAATACTGCTAGAAAAGGGGCAAGAGAGGAATAAGAGCAAGTAAAAATACCTTTTCTAAGGCAATTATATTACTCTGGTAAGGCAACCTCCATCCTATATATAAGGTGTCATTACAGAAATTTGAAGCTACTGTTGCCCTGAGGTTAAACACAGTAACGATGAACTTCAAAACCAGCCCAGTTCCTAACTGTATACACTCAGCAGATAAAACATTCCCATTTCTATTCATTAAAAAAATTTACCTCTTTCTATGTAAGATTTCATTTTTAACAACAACAACAAAATCACAAGGCAAAACAATAACCAAGAAAAAACATACTCTGAAGGGACAAAGCAATCATCAGTCAGACTCAGGATACAGATGTAGGAACTATTTGATACAAAATTTAAGTTAACTATGACTAATATGTTAAAGGATCTACTGAAAAGTTGGACAGTATGCAAGCTAAGGTGAATATGTTTAGCAGAGAGATAAAAAAGTCAGAAATGAAAAGACATAGTGACAGAGATGAGATGGTTTCACTGGTCTCATGAGTAGATTTAAGACAGTGAAGAACAAAATCAATGAACTTGAATATTTATCAATTAAAATTTCCCACAGTAAGCACAAAGTAAAAAGTGATAAAAATTGGATACAGCATGTGGAACACTATAAAACATTTTAAAAAATGCATAAAAAGGAGGAAAGAATGAAGAATAAGAATTTGAAAAATAATAGCTGAGATTTTTCCAAAATTAATGACAGGCACCAAGCCACAAATTCAAAAATGTCAAGAATCCTAAGCACAAATAAATCACACATCACATATCACATATACACATGAGTGCAAGGATTTGTCATATCATATTAAAATGCTCAAAAAAACAAAAAAGAATAAGTCTTGAAGGTATCCAGAAATAAAATGAGACATTAAACATGAAAGGGAAAAAAAGTGTTATAGCATATTACTTATTACAGAAAGAAAAGAACATAGTGTTCAGAAGATAGTGGTCTGACATGTTGAAAGTGCAGAAAGAAAAAAAAAACACTGAAATTTATATACAGGAAAATATATTTCAAAAACGAAGTAGAAATAATGACCTTTCCATATAAACAAATGCAGAGAGATATATTTGCCAGCAAAATAATTTGCAGGAAATGTTAAAAGGATTTCTTCAAGCAGAAGGAATAGGATGCCAGATAGAAAGTTGGATTGAAACAAAGAAATGAGGAGCCATAGAAATCAAATAAATGAAGGTAAAATACAATTCTTGATTTTATTTTTAACTGCTCTAAAGAAATGGTAATTGTTTAACAAAATAGTAACAAGGTATTGTATATTTATAGTATATGTAATGTAAAATAAAGGACATAAATAGCTCAAGGGATGGAAATAAAGAATTGAGAATATGCTGTTGTAAGGTCTTTCCACCGCACATGATATAGAATAATAATACTTAAAGGTACATTCTGATTAAAGATTTATATTGTAAAAACTAGGGCAATAGTTAAGTTTCTAAAGGGTATGAATAACATAATAGAGAGAGACAAATAGCATTATTTCAAAAAATCCTTAATTCAAGAGAGGAAAAACAAGAAACAAAGACAGGCAGAACAAATGGAAAATGGGTAACAAGACAATGTTACCATATCAACTACATCAATAATCACTTTATTTTTTTTTTCAAAAATTTTTTTTAATGTTTATTCATTTTTGAGACAGAGAGAGACAGAGCATGAATGGGGGAGGGGCAGAGAGAGAGGGAGACACAGAATCGGAAGCAGGCTCCAGGCTCTGAGCCATCAGCCCAGAGCCTGACGCGGGGCTCGAACTCACAAGTCGCAAGATCGTGACCTGAGGTGAAGTCGGACACTCAACCGACTGAGCCACCCAGGCGCCCCTATATAATCACTTTAAATATGAATGGCCTCAATGAAAGATTTAAAAGGCAGCTGGGGTGGTGGCTCAGTCCATTAAGGTTCCAACTTCAGCTCAAGTCATGATCTCCCACTTCATGGGTTCAAGCCCAGCATTGGGCTCTGTGTTGACAGCTCAGAGCCTAAAGTCTGCTTCAGATTCTGTGTCTCCCTGTCTCTCTCTGCCTCTCTCCCTTGCTCTCTCTCTCTCTGTCTCAAAAATAAACATTAAAAAAATAAATGAAAGACAAATATGATCAGATTTTTTTATAATATAAATATATATAATATATATATCATTTTATACTTTGCTATAAATATATATTTAAAATGATATAAACAATGCAAACATTAGTCAAAATGTGACTGAAGTAGCTTTATTAATATCAAAGTAGAGTTTGGAGCAAGGAATATTGTTAGGAATAAAAAGGGACATTACATAATGATAACAACACCAATTCTCCCAGAGGACAAAATAATCCTGAATGCATAATCACTGAATGACAGAGCTTCAAAATACATAAAAAAACAAAAAGGAAAGGAAAGGAAAGAAGCAAAAGAAAAATCTGATAAAATAGATAACTGATAAAGTGGATAGAAAATCAGGAATGATATATGAGAACTTAAAAACACTAACAACTAATTACAGTTAAGGTGTAATTTTGAACATTCCACTCAGTAACAGTAGAAATAACATTTTTAAGTGTATTTGGAACTCGAGACAAGATAGATTACATTTTAGGTCATAAATTAAAATAACAAATTTGAAAGAATACAAATTATGCAAATTATGTTCCGTGTCCATCATGGAATTAATTTATTATACTGGACAGAAAAAGGCTAAATGAATGAGAAGAAGAAATACGCCAAAACATGAGCATAAATAAGGAGAAAAAGGAGGAAACAAATGAGAGCCAATAAATATATGGAAGATATGTTCACCGTCATTTATACAGGAAAATACAAATAATGATCATGAGATAACTTTCTGTACCCATTCAGTTGACAAAAATTAAGAAGTATGACAATAATAAGAATTGAAAATATGGGAATAGGTGGGATCTTCATAAATGAGTGTGGGGAATGTACATTTCTACACTCTCTTTGTAAATTTTAATATTCATATTTCCAATAACTCAATGATTTTATTCCTTATATATCCAATAAAAATTCTTGCACATGTGTACCAACATTTACTGAGAATTTTTTTTTATTTTTTTCAATGTTTATTTCTTTTTGAGAGAGAGAGCACAAACAGGGGAGGGGCAGAAAGAGAGGGAGACACAGAATTGGAAGCAGGCTCCAGGCTCCCAACTGTCAGCACAGAGCCCAATGCGGGGCTCAAACCCATGAACCATGAGATCATGACCTGAGCTGAAGTTGGATGCTTAACTGACTGAGCCACACAGGCACCCCAACATTTACTAAGAATTTTTATAACAGCAAGGATAGCAGCAAAGAGGTAAAAGTTTGAAATAAATTAAATGCCTATAAATAGGAGATTGAGAAAAATATTGACTATTTACAGAAAGGAAATATAACAGTGAAAATTAATGAACATGGAGAAATCTTAATATACAATATGATGCTCTTTTCTTAAGTTTAAAAGCAAGGAAAACAAGAGACTACTGATATACACACATGCATATGGCCATATTTTAAATAAAAAATAATAAAGCAACATTTATTCTAATGAATTGGATGAAAGGATACAGGAGGATGTAATGGAAAAAAAACACTATATTAACAGGTACATGAAACAAAAATAATAAATAATAAACAAAAGAATGAGTAAGTGCATAAATAATACATTTTAAAAAGATCAGTTTCCTCTAATATCAGAAATAAGACAAGAATGTTCACTCTTGCCACCTTTATTCAACATTGTACTGGAAGTTCTAGCCACAGCAATTAGACAAGAAAAAGAAACGAGGCATCCACATTAGTAAGGAAAAAGTTAAACTGTCACTATTTGCAAACAACACAATAACGTTGCAGGGTACAAAATTAATACCCAGAAATTTCTAACATTTCCATATGCTAATAATGAAGCAGCAGAAAGAAAAATTAAGAAAACAATCCCATTTATAATTGAACCAAAAAGAATAAAATACCCAGGAATAAACTTAAATGAAGAGGTAAAGACCTATATTCTGAAAACTATGAAACACTGATAAAAGAAAATGAAGATGACACAAACAAATGGAAAAATATTCCATGCTCATGGACCAGAAAAATTAATATTCCTAAGATGTCCATATTACCCAAAGCAATCTACAGATTCAATGTACTCTCTATTAGAATACCAATACCATTTCTCACAGAACTAAAACAAATAATCCTAAAATTTGTATTGTACTACAAAAGACACCACATAGCCAAAGCGATCCTAAAAAAGAAGACCAAAGCTGGAGTTATCACAATTCCAGATTTCAACAAACACTACATATCTGTAGTAATCAAAAAAGTATGCTACTACAAGAAACATAGAAAAAATAGATCAATGAAACAGACTAGAGATCCCAGAAATAAGCACACACTTGTATGGTCAATTAATCGACAACTGAAGTAATAATATACAATTGGGAAAAGACAGTCTCTTCAACAAATGCTGTTGGGAAAACTATATAGCTGTAGGCTAAAGAATGAAAATGAATCATTTTCTTATACCATACACAAAAAATAAACTCAAAGTGAATTAAACACCTAAATATAAGACCTGAAACCATAGAACTCCTAGAAGAAAACACAAGCAGTAATCTCTTTGACACTAGGTTTGTCAAAATTTTTCTAGAAATGTCTCCTCAGGCAAGGAAAGCAAAAGCAAAAATAAACTGTTGGGACTATACCAAAATAAAAAGTTTTGTACAGTGAGAATAAACATTAACAAAATGAAAATATAACTTAATGAGAAAAGATATTTGCAAACCATATATCTGATAAGGGGTTGATATCTAAAATATATAAAGAACTTATACACACTAACACCAAAAACACATAATCTGCTTAAAACTGGGCAAAGAACTAAATAGACATTTTTCCAAAGAAGACACACAGATGTCCAACAATACATGGAAAGAGGCTCAACACCACTAATCATTAGGGAAATGTAAATCAAAACTGCAGTGAGATATCACTTTATACCTGTCAGAATGGCTAGTATCAAAAAGATGAGAAATACGCATTGGTGAGGAAGTGGAGAAAAAGGAATCTTCATGAACTGTTAGTAGGAATGTAAATTGGTGCAGCCACTGTGGGAAGTAGCAGCTTTCCACTACAAAAAACCAAAAGAAATACCATATGACTCAGTAATTTTACCACTGGATATTTACCCAAAGAAAATGAAAACACTAATTCAAAAAGCTATATTCACCCTTATGTTCATTACAAACAACCACACACACACACAGGAATATTTGCCCCCCAAAGGTTGACATCTTGGCTTTGTAAAAACATGGATGAACCTAGAGGGCATTACACTAAGTGAAATAAGTCAGACTGAGAAAGACAAACACCATATGATTTCACTTATATGTGGAAACTAAAAAAACAAAACAATAACAAAAACAGAATCAGATCTATAAATACTGAGAACAAACTCATGGTTACCAGTGGGGAGATGGTAGGAGTTGTGCAAAATGGGTGAAGAAAAGTGGGAGACACAGGCTTCCAGCTATGAAATGAATCAGTGGTGGGAATAAAAAGGACAGCATAGGAAATATAGTTCCTGGTACGGTAATAGCTTTTTATGGTGACAAATAGTAGCTACACTTGTCCTGAGCATAACATAACATATAAGCATAATGTATAAATTTGTCAAATCATTGTGTTGTACACATGAAACTAACATAACATTATGTGTCAACTATACTCGAAAAAAATGAATAGCTAGGTGCTGGTAAGCTGAAAATCCTTAACGATTAAAAGTATTTTTTTAAGATTTAAAAGGTTTCAAGGGCTAAAAACATTAAGATGCTTGCAAATATATTAACTCATATTACTTAAGCCATCACAGTGGCAAAATAAACAAAATAATATAGTTCATAATTACTCCTAATGCATTTGAATCAAATCAAAATTACACACATTTCTTTTTTTTTTTTTTTAAGAAAGACTTTACATGGATATTTAGTAGGACCACTTAGGAAATGCCTTGGATAACACCCTTCAAATAAATCATTTCTTCTGCATATGCAAAGGGTAAGCTAGAAGTCTACTACCGTGCACATCTAAAAGGAGATAATCATCAGGGATTGATCTGAAAAGACCAAAACAAAACAAAAAACTCAGAAAACTAATAACAAAAACTAAAATTAATTTTGTATATATATGACCTTTATATCCTCTGAAAAACAACTATAGATAATTTTTCCCTTAAACATATGACTTAAGGGGCACCTGGGTGGCTCAGTCAGTTGGGCATCCGACTTCAGCCTGGGTCATGTCTCCCAGTGTGTGGGTTGGATCCCAGAGCCTGCTTCAGATTCTGTGTCTCTGCCTCTCCCCCACTCACACTGTGTCTTTCTCTCTCAAAAAAGTAAATTAACATTAAAAAAATTTAAAAAAAAAAGAAATAGGGCTAAATATTTCATATGATTATCCTGTTTGTCTCATAATCAGTTTATAGGTAAAATCATATAATACATTTCACGCTCATTTTGACATCATTGTGTATATATTTAAATTTATAGTGTGAGCCATGTTTTGTGAGATTTGCCACTTTATATCAGCAATTTTATATCAACAAATGAAACATCTACTTCAAGTAGTCGGTTGCAGAATGTATTCAATTTTATGCAAATAAGAAAGTCAATGTCACAACCTTTTGAAAAGTTATCTAATATTAGTGCATTGTAAATGACCACTATTAAACCAGGGACACTACATCATAATTCAATTGCTGTGCACATTCTCGATTTATTTATTTTTCTTACGTTATAACACCCTGAGCATAGGCTTTGAATATTGTGTGCAATTTCAGGCCAAAGCAGCTTTATATAAAAGATGAATTCATATGAGGTAGCCTTATAATGAATGCTTTAAATCACTGTGAGCCCTGTAAATGAGAAGCTCTACTTTTTTTTTTTTTTTTTTTTTACTGTCTCTTGAGAACTCATTAAGACAGCAAACACGTTTTTGAGAACAACCCAAATCATATACAGAACACACTAGCCCTTGTATCAAGAAGATCCTCTCAGTGAAAAACACTATAACTTTTGAACTAGAAAGTGGCATTAGAGATACATTTACGCACGGTGGTTCTTTCCACTAGGACTGCCAATTCCTAGTGCTGGGTTTGAATCTAAGTTAATTGATCCCCTATGTTGGTCTTCAATAATGTGTACCTCATTATAATCTTGCATGCAGAACGCTAGGCTATGAGAAGTTTTATTGATGCATATTGGAGCGAAATGACAACACAAAGGAATTCTTTTTTGAACCTAAATGTTGTGAAGAGGGCAAAACAAACACTGTCCATCAACTGTTTCACATTTATTCTCCTGAGACCTAAAAAAGAACACATTGTCATTCTAAGTGTTTCAGTTACATTTAACCTTCACATGCCTTATCAAAATCTCAAAGTAGGTTAGATTAAATTATGCTATGCTATCCAAATTCGAGTATGAACTGACAATGTTTTCATCAAGCAAATAATTTATCAAGCAGTTAATAAACAAGCCCATACAGAGTAGTGGAAAGAAATCTGGGATTGTATTCAGAACCTGGACTCTAACCTTTGATGTGTATGTTAATGTCATCACAGCCTTCTCTAGATAGTTCAATAATAACAATGACCTTACAGTATATTACCCAGAATATGTTAGATAGTGCATTTGAAAGCTCCCTTACATAAAAGTACAGCAAATCTTAGTTGTGTGTGTGTTTAGATCACACATACATGTTACACACAAGTGCAACACTTCTTGTTAAACTGCTTAATAATACATTCTTCACTAAACATTTTTATATAACCACTCATTTAATAATCCATTTAGCAATCCACATATATATTTAACAATTTCACATATTAAATAAGTGGAAAGACCAGTAAGTATTTTAATAAGCAGTTCTGACTCTAAAGATACTGTTTTTTCCCCTATATCATAGTAGACAAGAGAACACTTTTCTTTTTTTCAATGTTTATTTTTGAGAGAAAGAGAGAGAGAGAGAGAGAGAGAGAGAGAGAGAGAGAGACAGGGAGGGAGAGAAAGAGAGGGAGACACAGAATCTGAAGCAGGCTCCAGGCTCTGAGCTGTCAGTTCGACAGTGGGGCTTGAAATCATGAACTGCAAGATCATGACCTGAGCCAGAGTTCGATGCTTAATGGACTGAGCCACCCAGGCGCCCCCAGAACACTTTTGTAGTTAGGTTTAGAGTTGGAGCAGGTAATACATTGCTGTTGACTAAAAATTAATTCTCTTTGATCTGGGAATGTAATATTTTTAATAAGTGTATCCTCTGAAGAGGGGATACACATAGAGAAGTTAGAAAAAAGGTGATTCCTGCCTATCTACCTATTATAATAAGCTGAAACTCTGACAAAGACAGATGTCCAGAGGTGCATTACTCTTATACCTGGGCAGTTGACAACTAAATACAGCCAGGATGAGTGTGGGAATCAAAACAGGATGAGTGAATATAAATTTATCTAAGAAGTATGGCTATATGAACAGAAATAAATGATATAGAAACTAAAAACCAATAGAACAGATCAATGAAATCAGGAGCTAGTTCTTTGAAAACATTAACAAAATTCATAAACCTATAGCCAGACTTATCACAAAGAGAAAGAGCCCAAATAAATAAAATCACAACTGAGAGAAGAGAAATAACAACCAACACACAAAAAAATACAAATAGTTATAAGAAAATATTATGAAAAACTATACGCCAACAAAATGGACAACCTGGAAGAAATGGACAAATTCCTAGAAACCTACAAAACGCCAAAACTGAAACAGGAAGAAATAGAAAACTTGAACAGACTGATAACATACAAAGATATTGAATCAGTAATCAAAAAACTCCCAAAAAAACCAAAAGTCCCAGACCAGATGACTTCACAAACAAATTCCACCAAATATTTAAATAAGAGTTAATATCTATTCTCAAACTATCCAAAAAATAGAAAAGAAAGAAAACTTCCAAATTCATTCTATGAGGTCAGAATTACCCTGATACCAAGACCAGATAAAAACATCACTAAGAAAGAGAACTACAGACCCATATCCCTGATGAACACAGATGCAAAAATTCTCAATACAATACCAACAAACCAAATCCAATAATACATTTAAAAAATCATTCACCATGCTCAAGTGGGATGTATACTTGGGTTGCAAGGGGGGTTCAGTATTCAGAAATCAGTCAATGTTATATACCACATTAATAAAAGAAAGGATAAGAGTCATATGATCATTTCAATAGAAGCAGAAAAAAACATTTGACAAACTACAACATACATTTATAATAAAAATGCTTAACAAAGTAGGTTAGAGGAAACATACCTCAACATAATACAGACATATATGTATAACACACAGCTAGTATCATACTCAATGGAGAAAAACCAAGAGTTTTCCCCCTACAGTCAGGAACAAGACAGTGATGTCCACTCTCATCACTGTTATTTAACATAGTATTGAAAGTCCTAGGCTCAACAATCAGAAACAAAAAAAAATAAAAGTCATCCAAATCATCAAGGAAGAAGTAAAACATTCATTATTTGCAGATGACATGATACTATATACAGAAAACCTGACATATTCCACCCAAAAACTGTTAGAACTGATAAATGAATTCAGTTAAGTTGCAGGATACAAAATCAACACACAGAAATCTGTTGCATTTATATATGCTAATAATGAAGCAGCAGAAAGAGAAATCAAGGAATCAAGCCCATTTACAATTGTGCCAAAAGCAAAAACATACCTAGGAATAAACCTAACCAAAGAGGTGAAAGACTTGTGCCTGAAAACTATAAAACACAAATGAAAGAAATTGAAGAGGACACAAGGAAATGGAAAGACATTCCATGCTCAAGGATTGGAAAAACAAATATTTTTAAAATGTCTACACTACCCAAATTAATCTACACATTTAATGCAGCCTTTATCAAAATACCAACAGTATTTTTCAGAGAGCTAGGCCAAACAATCCAAAATTTTGTATGGAACCACAAAAGACCCAGATAACCAAAATAATCTTGAAAAAGAAAAGCAAACCTGGAGGCATCACAGTTCTGGACATCAGGTTATATTACAGTCTGTGGTAATCAAAACAGTATGGTACTGACACAAAAATAGACACAGAGATCAATAGAACAAAATAGAAAACCCAGAAACGAACCCACAATTATATGGTGAATTCAACTTTGACAGAATAAGTAAGAATATCCAATGGGAAAAAGACAGTCTCTTCAACAAATGGTGTTGGGAAAACTGGATGGCAACCTACAAGAAAGAGAGAAAGAAAGAAAGAAAGAAAGAAAGAAAGAAAGAAAGAAAGAAAGAAAGAGAAAGAAAGGAAAAAGAAAAGAAAAAAAAGAAAGAAAGAAAGAAAGAGAAAAGAAAAGAAAAGAAAAGAAAAAGAAAGAAAGAAAGAAAGAAGAAAAGAAATTGGACAACTTTATTATACCATACCCAGAAATAAATTCCAAATGGATGAAAGACCTAAATGTGAAAAAAGGAAACCATAAAAATCACAAAGGAGAGCACAGGGAGTAATTTCTTTGACTTCGGCCATAGCAATTTCTTTCTAGACATGTCTCTTGAGGGAAGCGAAACAAAAGTAAAAAGCAACTATTGGGATTACATCAAGATAAAAATCTTCTGCACAGCAAAGGAAACATTCAACAAACTAAAAAGCAACCTCCTAAAGAGGAGAAAATATTTGAAATGACATATCTAATAAATGTTTAATACACTAAATATATAAAGAACTGAAACAACTAACATATCCAAAATAATACAATGGGCAGAAAACATGAATAAACACTTTCCAAAGAAGATACACAGATGGCCAACAGACACATGAGAAGATGGTCAACATCACTGATGATTAGGGAAATGCAAATCAAAATTACAATGAGATATCACCTTAAACCTGTCAGAAAGGCTAAAGTCAACAACACAATAACAGGCATTGATGAGGATATGGAGAAAGCAGAACCGTCTTGTGTTGTTGATGGGAAAGCAGACTGGCGCAGCCACTCTGAAAAATAGTATGGAGGTCCCTCAAAAGTTAAAAATAGAACTACTTATGATCCAGCAATTGCACTACTAGATGTTTAGCCAAAGATTACAAAAATACTAATTCAAAGGGATACACGCACCCTGATGTTTACAGCAGCATTATTAGCCAAATTTTGGAAACAGCCCAAGTGCCAACTAAATGATGAATGGAAAAGAAGATGTGGTATATATGTATGTGTGTGTATATGTGCATGTGTGTGTATATACACATATATACATACATGTATATGTAGATATACATGCATACATGGAATATTACTCAGGCATTAAAAAAAGAATTAAATCTTGCCATTTGCAAAAACATGGAAGGAGCTAAAAAGTATTATGGTAAGTGAAATTAGTCAGAGAAAGACAAATACCATACATTTTCACTCGTATGTGGGATTTAAGAAACAAAACAAACAAGCAAAGGGGACAAAAAAGAGAGAGAGAGGCAAACCAAGAAACAGACTTTTAATTATAGAAAACAAATTGATGGTTATCAGAGGGGAGGTAGAGGGAGGAAAGGGGTTAAAAATGTGATGGGGATTAAGGAATACACTTGTGATGAGCACCAGGTGTTGTATGAAGTGTTAATAAGTTGTACACCTGAAACTCTGTATGTTACTCTGTATGTTAACTAACTGAAATTTAAATAAAAACTTAAAAAAGGAAGTATGGCTGGGACACCTGGATGGCTCAGTCAGATAAGGTCTGACTTAGGTTCAGGTCAGGATCTCAGTTCATGAGTTTCAGCCCCGCATGAGGCTCTCTGCTGTCATCAAGGAGCCCACTTCAAATCCTCTGTCCCTCTCCCTTCTCTCTCTCTCTCAAAAATAATTAAACATTAAAAAAAAAGAAGTATGGCTCTATGAGATGGTGTCACCTTGAATGACAGAGTAAGGAGCTCTGAAAATATGCACCTCAATATAATTGAGAACTGCCAAAAATTCAAGACTAGAGTAGAAATAAATGAAATAGGTAAGAGAAAAACAATAGAGAAAATCAATGAACCCAAAAGCTTGATGGAAAAGATCAATAAAATTGTCAAAACTTTACCTAGACTGACTAAAAAGGCAATACAATGAGCAACTGAATAAAAACAATTTTAAGGGCACCCGGATGGCTCAGTTAAGCCTCTGACTTAGGCTCAGGTCATGATCTCACGATATGTGAATTCAGCCCCGCATCAGGCTCTGTGCTGATAGCTCAGATCCTGAAGCCTGCTTCAGAATCTGTGTCTCCCTCTCTCACTGCTCTTTCCCTACTCATGCTCTCTCTCTATCAAAAATAAACAAACATTAAGAAAATAAAAAAAAAATTTAAACCTATATGAAATTAAGAAATTTCTGGAAAGACACAAACAACTGAAACTGAATCAATAAATAGAAAATTGGGAAAACTTGTAACAAATGAAGAGATTGAAATAGTAAAAAAATTCCACAAATACAATCTTAGGCAAATTTTATCTCATTCAAAAATCTGGCCAAACATTTAAAGAATTAATAATGCTTCACAAAAATCTTCTTTAAAAATTTAAAATGGAATACCATCAACTCATTATATAAACTAATATTGCCCCACTACCAAAGCTAGACTAAGGCATCACAAATTACAAGAAAACTATACATCAATATCCCTTATAAATACAGATATAAAGTATTCAATAAAATACTAGCAAACTTGATTCAGCAGCTTATAATAAGGATTATACATCATGACCAACTGAGGTTTATCATAGATATGCAAGTTTGAAAAGTTGGAAAGTCACTCAATGTAGGACACCATATAGGCAGAATAAAAGAAAAAAAAAAAAAACATGATAATCTCAATAGGCACATAAAAATGCTTTGAAACACACAGCCAAGACCTTTTCATGATAAAAACATTCAACAAACTAGGAATAGACACAAACTCCCTCAACGTGGTAAAGGCATCATAAAAAATCCACAGCTAACATCATTAATGATGAAACACTGGATGCTTTCTATTTATTTATTTATTTATTTATTTATTTATTTATTTATTTATTTATTTATTTTCAATATATGAAATTTATTGTCAAATTGGTTTCCATACAACACCCAGTGCTCATCCCAAAAGGTGTCCTCCTCAATACCCATCACCCACCCTCCCCTCCCTCCCACCCCCCATCAACCCTCAGTTTGTTCTCAGTTTTTAACAGTCTCTTATGCTTTGGCTCTCTCCCATTCTAACCTCTTTTTTTTTCCTTCCCCTCCCCCATGGGTTTCTGTTAAGTTTCTCAGGATCCACATAAGAGAGAAACCATATGGTATCTGTTTTTCTCTGTATGGCTTATTTCACTTAGCATCACACTCTCCAGTTCCATCTACGTTGCTACAAAGGGCCATATTTCATTCTTTGTCATTGCCACGTAGTACTCCATTGTGTATATAAACCACAATTTCTTTATCTATTCATCAGTTGATGGACATTTTGGCTCTTTCCATAATTTGGCTATTGTTGAGAGTGCTGCTATAAACATTGGGGTACAAGTGCCCCTATGCATCAGTACCCCTGTGTCCCTTGGGTAAATTCCTAGAAGTGCTATTGCTGGGTCATAGGGTAGGTCTATTTTTAATTTTCTGAGGAACCTCCACACTGTTTTCCAGAGTGGCTACACCAATTTGCATTCCCACCAACAGTGCAAGAGGGTTCCCATTTCTCCACGTCCTTGCCAGCATCTATAGTCTCCTGATTTGTTCATTTTGGCCTCTCTGACTGGCGTGAGGTGATATCTGAGTGTGGTTTTGATTTGTATTTCCTTGATGAGGAACGACGTTGAGCATCCTTTCATGTGCCTGTTGGCCATCCGGATGTCTTCTTTAGAGAAGTGTCTATTCATGTTTTCTGCCCATTTCTTTACTAGGTTATTTGTTTTTTGGGTGTGGAGTTTGGTGAGCTCTTTATAGGTTTGGATACTAGCCCTTTGTCCAATATGACATTTGCAAATATCTTTTCCCATTCTGTTGGTTGCCTTTTAGTTTTGTTGGTGGTTTCCTTTGCTGTGCAGAAGCTTTTAATCTTCATAAGGTCCCAGTAATTCATTTTTGCTTTTAATTCCCTTGCCTTTGGGGATGTGTCAAGTAAGAGATTGCTACGGCTGAGGTCAGAGAGGTCTTTTCCTGCTTTTGCCTCTAGGGTTTTGATGGTTTCCTGTCTCACATTCAGGTCCTTTATCCATTTTGAGTTTATTTTTGTGAATGGTGTGAGAAAGTGGTCTAGTTTCAACCTTCTGCATGTTGCTGTCCAGTTCTCCCAGCACCATTTGTTAAAGAGACTGTCTTTTGTCCATTGGATGTTCTTTCCTGCTTTGTCAAAGATTAGTTGCCATACGTTTGTGGGTTTAGTTCTGGGGTTTCTATTCTATTCCATTGGTCTATGTGTCTGTTTTTGTGCCAATACCATGCTGTTTTGATGATTACAGCTTTGTAGTAGAGGCTAAAGTCTGGGGTTGTGATGCCTCCTGCTTTGGTCTTCTTCTTCAAAATTACTTTGGCTATTCGGGGCCTTTTTGTGGTTCCATATGAATTTTAGGATTGCTTGTTCTAGTTTCGAGAAGAATGCTGGTGCCATTTTGATTGGGATTGCATTGAATGTGTAGAGAGCTTTGGGTGGTATTGACATTTTGACAATACTTATTCTTCCAATCCATGAGCAGGGAATGTCTTTCCATTTCTTTATATCTTCTTCAATTACTTTCATATGCTTTCTATAGTTTTCAGCATACAGATCTTTTACATCTTTGGTTAGATTTATTCCTAGATATTTTATGCTTCTTGGTGTAGTTGTGAATGGGATCAATTTCTTTATTTGTCTTTCTGTTGCTTCATTGTTAGTGTATACGAATGCAACTGATTTCTGTACATTGATTTTGTATCCTGCAACTTTGCTGAATTCATGTATCAGTTCTAGCAGACTTTTGGTGGAGTCTTTCGGATTTTCCATGTATAATATCATGTCATCTGCAAAAAGTGAAAGCTTGACTTCATCTTTGCCAATTTTGATGCCTTTGATTTCCTTTTGTTGTCTGATTGCTGATGCTAGAACTTCCAACACTATGTTAAACAACAGTGGTGAGAGTGGACATCCCTGTCGTGTTCTTGATCTCAGGGAAAAAGCTCTCAGTTTTTCCCCGTTGAGGATGTTAGCTGTGGGCTTTTCATAAATGGCTTTTATGATGTTTAAGTATGTTCCTTCTATCCCGACTTTCTCAAGGGTTTTTATTAAGAAAGAATGCTGAATTTTGTCAAAGGCCTTTTCTGCATCGATTGACAGGATCATATGGTTCTTATCTTTTCTTTTATTAATGTGATGTATCACGTTGATGGATTTGCGAATGTTGAACCAGCCCTGCATCCCAGGAATGAATCCCACTTGATCATGGTGAATAATTCTTTTTATATGCTATTGAATTCGATTTGCTAGTATCTTGTTGACAATCTTTGCATCCATATTCATCAGGGATATTGGCCTGTAGTTCTCTTTTTTTGCTGGGTCTCTGTCTGGTTTAGGAATCAAAGTGATACTGGCTTCATAGAATGAGTCTGGAAGTTTTCCTTCCCTTTCTATTTCTTGGAATAGCTTGAGAAGGATAGGTATTATCTCTGCTTTAAATGTCTGGTAGAACTCCCCTGCGAAGCCATCTGGTCCTGGACTCTTATTTGTTGGGAGATTTTTGATAACCTATTTAATTTCTTTGCTGGTTATGGGTCTGTTCAAGCTTTCTATTTCCTCCTGATTGAGTTTTGGAAGAGGCTGCCTTTGCTGTTCTGCTTCTATTTCCTTTAGGTGTGCTGTTAGATTTTGTATTTGGGATTTTTCTTGTTTCTTGAGATAGGCCTGGATTGCAATGTATTTTCCTCTCAGGACTGCCTTCACTGCATCCCAAAGCGTTTGGATTGTTGTATTTTCATTTTCGTTTGTTTCCATATATTTTTCAATTTCTTCTCTAATTGCCTGGTTGACCCACTCATTCGTTAGTAGGGTGTTCTTTAACCTCCATGCTTTTGGAGGTTTTCCAGACTTTTTCCTGTGGTTGATTTCAAGCTTCATAGCATTGTGGTCTGAAAGTATGCATGGTATAATTTCAATTCCTGTATACTTATGAAGGGCTGTTTTGTGACCCAGTGTGTGATCTATCTTGGAGAATGTTCCATGTGCACTCCAGAAGAAAGTATATTCTGTTGCTTTGGGATGCAGAGTTCTAAATATATCTGTCAAGTCCATCTGATCCAATGTATCATTCAGGGCCCTTGTTTCTTTATTGACCATGTGTCTAGATGATCTATCCATTTCTGTAAGTTGGGTGTTAAAGTCCCCTGCAATGACCACATTCTTATCAATAAGGTTGCTTATGTTTATGAGTAATTGTTTTATATATCTGGGGGCTCTGGTATTTGGCACATAGACATTTATAATTGTTAGCTCTTCCTGATGGATATACCCTGTAATTATTATATAATGCCCTTCTTCATCTCTTGTTACAGCCTTTAATTTAAAGTCTAGTTTGTCTGATATAAGTATGGCTACTCCAGCTTTCTTTTGGCTTCCAGGAGCATGATAAATAGTTCTCCATCCCCTCACTCTCAATCTTAAGGTGTCCTCAGGTCTAAAATGAGTCTCTTGTAGACAGCAAATAGATGGGTCTTTTTTTTTTTATCCATTCTGATACCCTACATCTTTTGGTTGGCGCATTTAGTCCATTTACATTCAGTGTTATTATAGAAAGATACGGGTTTAGAGTCATTGTGATGTCTGTATGTTTTATGCTTTTAGAGATGTCTCTGGTACTTTGTCTCACAGGATCCCCCTTAGGATCTCTTGTAGGGCTAGTTTAGTGGTGACCAATTCCTTCAGTTTTTGTTTGTTTGGGAAGACCTTTATCTCTCCTTCTATTCTAAATGACAGCCTTGCTGGATAAAGGATTCTCAGCTGCATATTTTTTTCTGTTCATCACATTGAAGATCTCCTGCCAATCCTTTCTGGCCTGCCAACTTTCAGAAGAGAGATCAGGCACGAGTCTTATAGGTCTCCCTTTATATGTGAGGGCACGTTTATCCCTTGCTGCTTTCAGAATTTCCTCTTTATCCTTGTATTCTGCCAGTTTCACTATGATATGTCGGGCAGAAGATCGATTCAAGTTACGTCTGAAGGGAGTTCTCTGTGCCTCTTGGATTTCAATGCTTTTTTCCTTCCCCAGTTCAGGGAAGTTCTCAGCTATTATTTCTTCAAGTACACCGTCAGCACCTTTCCCTCTCTCTTCCTCCTCTGGGATACCAATTATGCGTATACTATTTCTTTTTAGTGTATCGCTTAGTTCTCTAATTTTCCCCTCATACACCTGGATTTTTTTATCTGTCTTTTTCTCAGCTTCCTCTTTTTCCATAATTTTATCTTCTAGTTCACCTATTCTCTCCTCTGCCTCTTCAATCCGAGCCGTGGTCGTTTCCATTTTATTTTGCATCTCGTTTATAGTGTTTTTCAGCTCCTCTTGACTATTCCTTAGTCCCTTGATCTCTGTAGCAATAGATTCTCTGCTGTCCTCTATACTGTTTTCAAGCCCAGTGATTAATTTTATGACTATTATTCTAAATTCACTTTCTGTTATATTATTTAAATCCTTTTTGATCAGTTCATTAGCTGTTGTTATTTCCTGGAGATTCTTTTGAGGGGAATTCTTCTGTTTGGTCATTTTGGATAGTCCCTGGAGTGGTGTGGACCTGCAGGGCACTTCCCCTGTGCTGTGGTGTATAACTGGAGTTGGTGGGCGGGGCCGCAGTCAGACCTGATGTCTGCCCCCAGCCCACCGCTGGGGCCACAGTCAGACTGGTGTGTGCCTTCCCTTCCCCTCTCCTCTGGGCGGGATTCACTGTGGGGTGGCGTGGCCCGTCTGGGCTACTTGCACACTGCCAGGCTTGTGGTGCTGGGGATCTGGTGTTATTAGCTGGGGTGGGTAGGCAAGGTGCACGGGGGCAGGAGGGGCAGGCTTAGCTCCCTTCTCTTTAGGTGATCCACTTCAGGAGGGGCCCTGTGGCAGCCGGAGGGAGTCAGACCCGCTGCCAGAGGGGTGGCTCCGCAGAAGCACAGTGTTGAGTGTTTGCACGGAGCAAGCAAGTTCCCTGGCAGGAACTGGTTCCCTTTGGGATTTTGGCTGGGGGATGGGCGAGGGAGATGGCGCTGGTGAGCACCTTTGTTCCCCGCCAAACTGAGCTCTGTCGTCCTGGGGCTCAGCATCTCTCCCTCCCGTTGTCCTCCAGCCTTCTCGCTTTCCAAGCAGAGCTGTTCACTTATGACCTCCAGATACTAAGTCCCGCTTGCTGTTGGAACACACTCCATCCAGCCCCTCCGCTTTTGCCAGCCAGACTCGGGGGATCTGCTTGGCCTGGCGGGCTGCCCCTCTGCCCCGGCTCCCTCCCGCCAGTCCGTGGAGTGCGCACCGCCTCGCTGCCCTTCCTACCCTCTCCGGGGCCTCTCGTCTGCACTTGGCTCCGGAGACTCCATTCTGCTAGTCTTCTGGTGGTTTTCTGGGTTAGTTAGGCAGGTGTAGGTGGAATCTAAGTGATCAGCAGGACGCACGGTGAGCCCAGCATCCTCCTACACCGCCATCTTCCCTAGAATCCTGGATGCTTTCTCTTTAAGGTCAGGAATAAGACCAGAATATCTAATTCTGACATTTCTATTCCTATTGTACCAGAGGCTCCAGCCAGGACAGTAGCCAAATGAAATGAAAGGTGTAGCCATAAAAAATAATCTACCTATATTTAAATTTGACTTTATCTTATAAACAGAAACTCCCAAAGAACTCCCCAAAAAATTTATTATAATAAATGAGTTCAACAACTATGTGGGTATAAGACTGATACACAAAAATTAATTTTATTTTTATACCTTTAAATTGAATAAACAGAAAATGATACGTAAAGACAACAGTTCAATTTATAATAGCATAAAAAAGAATTAAATATGAATTCATTTAACAGAAGATGGCAAAACACACATTGAAGACTATAACACATTGCTGAAAGATTAAAAGAAAAGATCCAAACAAATGGAAAGATAACTATGCTGTGTTTATTGAGAAGGCTTAACAGAAAAGTTCTAATACCTCTCAAACTGATTTATAAATTCAGTATAATCCCTGATAAAAACCCCAGAATTTGATGTTTATCCTAAAATTCATGTGGAAAATAAATAAATCTGGATAGTCAAATTAATCTTGAGGAAAAAACAGAATAAAGTTGGGAAACTCACACTTTGTTTTCAAAAATTATTACAAAGCTGTAGTGGTCAAGACAGTATGGCAATGTGATACAGGCAGACTTAGTGTGAAAGAATTAAAAGTCTAGAAATGGACCCTTCCATTTATGATCAATTTATTTTCTGCAAAGATAACAACACAATTCAATGAGAAAAACATAGCCTTAATAAAAATGGTGTTGGGACAACTGGATAGCTACATACAAAAGAATGAAGTAAGACCTCTACCTCATACTATATCCAAAAATTAACTCAAATTGATGAAAGATATAAATATAAGATATAAAACTCTAAAATTTTAGAAAAAAGCACAAGTATAAATTTTTATGACCTTGGATAAGGCAACAGTTTCCTAGATATATCAATTAAAACATAACCAACTAAAGCCTAACCATTTGGACTTAATCAAGTTGAAAAACTTTTGGGCATCAAAAGAGCCTTTCAAGAAGGTGAATAGACAACTGAGACAATGGGAAAGTAATTTCTTTGGAAAAAAATGTCTATTCAAGTGTTTTGTCTATTTTTTAATTGAGTCATTGGTTGTGTTTGCTATTGAGCTGTGTGATTTATTTATATATTTTGGATATTTAACACCTTACCAGATATGTGGTTTATAAATATTTTCTCCCATTTTCAGGTACTTTTTTTTTTTGATCATTTCTTTTGCTGTATAGAAGCTGTTTAGTTTAGTCCCGCTTGCTTATTTCTGCTTTTGTTGGTTGTGCTGTTCATGTCATACCCATAAAATCATTGCCAAGACCAATGTAAAGGAGGGCTTTTTTTTTCTTTTTTCTATTTTGGAGTTTTATGATTTCAGGTCTTGCATTTAAGTCTTTAATCAGTTTTGAGTTCGTTTTGGAATTGGTGAAAGATAGGGATTCAGTTTCACTCTTTTACAAGTAGTAATTTAGTTTTCCCAACATCTTTTATTGAAGATACTATCATATTTTCCCCACTAAGTATTCTTGGCTCCCTATTAAACATTAGTACAGCATATATGCATGAATTTATTCGGGGGCTCTCAACTTTGTTCCATTGATCTATTTGTCTGTTTTTATGACAGTAAGTACCATATTGCTTTGATTACTATAGCTTGTGATATAGTTTGCAATCAGGAAGTATTGTGCCTCTAGTTTTGTTCTTCTTTCTCAGGATTGCTTTAGATATTTGAGGTCTTTTGTAGTTCCATATGAATTTTAGGATTTTTTTTCTTTTCTATAAAAAATGCCATTCTAATTTTGATAGGGATTGCACTGAATCTATAGATGCCTTTGGGTAGTATGAACATTTTAATAATGTTAATTATTTCAGCCCACGAATATATGCTATCTTTCCATTTATTTATGTCTTCTTCAATTTCTTGTGTCAGTACCTTACAGTTTTCAGCTTACAAATATTTCATCTTATTTAAATTATTCCTAAGTATTTTATTGTTTCGATACTACTGTCAATAGGATTGTTTTATTTTTCAGGTAGTTCATTGTTATTGTATAGAAATGCAACTAATTTTTTTTATGTTGAGTTTGTATCTTGTAACTTTATTAGTTATAACAGTTTCTTGGTAGAATCTTTGAGATATTCTATATGTAAGATCATTTTGCTAACGAACAAATAATTTTACTTCTTCCTTTCTAATTTGGATGTCTTTATTTTTGTTCTTGCCTGATTGTACTTTCTAGGAATTCCAGTACAATGTTGAATAGGAGCCTGAGAATGGTAATCCCTCCTTGTTTCTGAATATTAGAGATTGGCTCAGATGACTATAGGGACTAGGCTCTGAAGTTGTGAGTTGGCAACCTGGGAGAGCTGATGATGTAGTTCTAGTCCAAATGCTAGGTGTCAGACATGAGGACCCAGAAGAGCTGTTATTTTCATTTGAGCTCAAAGAAAGACCAAAAAAAAAAAAAAAAAGAAAAAAAAAAGTTATATCCCATCAGCTTGAAGGCAGTCAGGCAGGATGGTTTCCTTTTACTCTGTTTTTTTGTTTTATTCAGGCCTTCAAGTGAGTGGATGAGGCCGAATCACATTAGGGAGGGCAATCAGCTTTAGCAAGTCTATTAATTCAATGTTAATCTCTCCTAGAAACGCTTCATAGACACTCCCAGAATAATGTTTGAACAAATATCTGGGTGCCCATGCCCAGTGAAACTGATATATAGGATTAACTATCACAGCATGGTAATTTATACTACTTTCTGAATAAAATAATGAATTGTCAAACATTTTTAACTGTAAAAGGTATACAAATTGATTCATTGTTAGATAAGTCTTTCTACAGTGTTCATGATGGATCAGAAAATATATGAAAATATTTATATAGTAGTCAAATGCATATTGACAGTTTATTATTTATTAATATTAAACATGTTCAAAAGATTGTTTTACACTAGTTATTGTTCAATAATTCAAGTGACAGTCTTTGGCTAGAACAAGGTTAAATATATCTGATCAGGGCCAGGCAGCAAGCTTTGTTAAGAGCAGGAGCTCAGGAAATACTGATTATTTTCATAAAGACACTGATCAACCAAGAGCTAGTCTTTGTAGAATCACTAAGACAACTTAATCAGAAACTTTTAATGTTAGGAAGAAGAAAAACATGTAGTGCTGTGGAGACCAAGCTCTGGGGGGCAAGTGCTATGAGAATCCTATCATGGAATTATACAGTTCCATCAGTCTATGCCTGAACTAATGAGAAAATATTACATCATAATTTTATTAAGGACTCAGAATTTTGTGAATCCATTCAATGATAAATTCAACACATATTTGTGTTCTTGTCATTTTAGAGGCACTTTGCTAGGTGCTGCGCATAAAATGGTAGGTAAAACCAGATGTATTTTGTCCTTTCAGGAAGCTACTGCCTAATAGAGGAGACAGATATTAAATAATCAAACAAATTAATGTGGGCTTGTAAACTGAGATGCATATTCTGAAGGACAAGAACGTGGTTCTACGAGAATATATAAGACTGTAATATAGTAAGACTCAATCAGCACATGTTCTTTGAGGAACTGAGAAGAGACTTGAACAATGATTAGAAGACCTTGTAACAATATAAAATGGGTATTTAGAGGAATATAGGTGTCAATTAATTAAGGTTCTCATTTACTGTGCAAAGGGCTTTTGTCTTTTTCTCAAACAATGAGAATTAAGTGAATAGCTGCATGTGTAACACTCAAAAGACAAAACATTGACCCAATATTGCTTTCAACTTGCTGCCCCATTCCATCCTCTCCTTCTTGACTTATCTTGTCACATTTTACAATGGTTTCATATTTCATTGCATTTAAACACATTCTTCTACAGCATTTAACTAATGTTTCTTTAAAATTTTAGATTCAGATGTAGAGTCAATTCTCTAAAGATTCCATTTTTCCCATAAATTTTCAAAGAATTGTACTTCCTCTCCTATCCAAAGAAGCATAGGGCCATGTGGTGAGTAGATTATATTTGAGAAATAATATACTAAAGAATTTTCTTATTTCTCTCCATAAATTCATAAATGTATATTCCTCTGATGTCTTCAATAATTATGGCCTTAGAGAATAATTAAGCCAAATACAACTTAGGGAAGAAGGAGAACATGGTACAAAAGGAATTTGTGGCAAAGAAGAAAGAGAAATAATGTCATTCCATTTCCATGAGGAAGAAGTAAAGAAAGAAGATGGTTATGAAGGAGGAAGGATGGAAAAGCAAGACAGAGAAAGAAGAGAAGAAGAGAGAGAATGTGAATAAAGAGAAAAGAGGCAATACATCAAAACCTACCATTCTTGCTTCGGACTAACTGAGCTTTGAAGCTCATTTGGAATCCTGAAGAAGACTGTCTAGTAACAGTAGTCAAAAGAGAGCTAGGAGAAAACCTCCACAGACTTGAGCAGCTACATACTTCCACATTAGATGAGTCACCTTAGGCTGGGCAAGGGACAGTGCCACCAGAGCCTGTAAGGATGCAGGGGATGGCACAGGCACCCATGTAAAAGTGAATTCCCTGCCTGATCTATCAGAAAGACACAGAACGTTCTCCCTGGAGCCAGATTCTATTTTGAGAAGTAGGAAGGGGAACAGAGATGCAAAAGTAAACCAAGACTTGGATCTCCTCATTCTATGTGCATAAGATTACTTTAACCCAAAGGGATTGAAATACTTAAAATGGACATATTTATGTGTTTCCTCATTAGAACAGCATCGTAGATGTCAAAGTACTCGATTGTGTTTGGAGTGACAGGGATGCTTATAGAAAACAGCAATATGGAAAGAACAGTCAGTAGTTTAAGTCAATGATATCAAACTTAAAGGGGGATGATTTTACGTGAGGATATGAAATTTATGACAGGGCACAGGTATTAGAATAAAGAGAATATCAATTCCTGTATCAGTGAGTATTCAATCAGGGGCATAGAAACGATGTAACTAATTTCAGCTAAGTATTTAATAATAGGCAAGTCATTAAAATGATCAAGAAAAGAGGAATAGGGAATTGAAAGAGATAGCAATTGCAAACAGCAAGGATCAACCCTAGTGCTGGGGAAACAAAGGGAAATGTTTAGAGCTATCAAAACCTGAAAGTTTGGGAGAGAACCTTGGAAGAGCTGGAACTCAGCCTCTGAAGGAGAAGGTACCACTTAGTTGCTGTTGGAACCTAAAGAATTCTGAAGAAAGACCTCAGGGAGGAAGGGCTCAAACTTCTGAAAAGATGGCACTGCCTGGCTGCTACCGGTACCTTTGAACAGACACCACAATGTTGTTTCTAAGAGTGTTAAAAACAAACAAACAAACACGAAAAAGCCTTGACACTATAACCATCTGCTTCACAGCAAACTGCTTTGTTGAGACCAACAGTAAGTGTAGGGGCTTTTTTTTTTTTTTTTGAGAGAGAGAGTGAGCAGGGGAGGGGCAGAGAGAGAGGGAGAGGGAGAATCCCAAGCAGACTCCACACTGTCAACATAGAGCCCAATGCAGGGCTCACCAATCCATGAGATGATGACCAGAGCCAAGATCAAGAATCAGACGCTTAACCAATGGAGTCACTCAGGCACCAGGCAGAGGCTATCTTAATAAGAGGAGTAGGCAACATTGGAAGCACGTCGCCCACTTTCCTCCTACTCCCATCTCTTCTAGTGGCCTCTGTTGGCAGAACTTAATAAAGATCCAGCAGGCAAAGAAGAAATATAGTTCTCTGAGTCTGTGCCTCAGTACCACAGAGACAAGTATACTACAGAGAGGGTTTAAAGTTCAAACACAATAGTGAATGGTATACCTACCACTCATTCTACTAAGCTGTGGCAGGATGAAAGTTGTACACAGAAATGTGTAAACATCCGTAGCTTCTGTAATGTTCTACAATGGGTTTTGATTTTTTTATGAGCCCACGCCCCAATGAGAAATAGGTAAAATTAATAATTTATGATTCTTCTGTTGAAGCAGATTCCCCAGTTGTTGGAAAAAAAAATAAATTAAAGAATAAGGGCTTGCAAGTAGAAAGAGTGGTGAAAACGTTATCATTTATGAGAACTAGCACTAAGTATTAAACGAGCATTATTTTACTTCAAAGACATATCCTTTATCAAGGAGCACCAAGAATGGAAAAATATTGTTCCTCATTTTACTCCAGACACACAAGACAACTTTCCTAGAACATTAGAAGTGATCAATTTCTGGCAGAAAACTCCTCAGTGTTTTTAGCCTGTCTGGGAATGACAGTAAAGGATACAGCTAACCATTCTAGAGGCTCTATAATAGAGATAATATCAACTCCAAATAATTTCAATTTGCTTTCACTCTTAGGGAATCATATTGACACTCTACTAAAAGAGTCCTTTTAAAATGTTTCTATTTATTGGTATATTGACTTCCAGTCTGCATAATTGAACTCTAGTTCCCCACAAAAATATGTAGGTCCAAAAGAAAAAGAAGAAAATGTGTTTTTTCAAGACTATGGCTTCATTAACTGCTTATACATTTTGGCTAAAGTAAGTCATATGCACAAGCCCAGAGTTACTGTGGGAGGACCCTACTGAAAGTTATGGAAATACGGGGATAGAAACACTGGGGCCATGAATTCAATCAATGAATCATACCCCTCTATAAATCTTCCACTGATTCTTGCTTTTCTCTACTGCTCTTAATAACTACTTTGTCAGTAAGTACAATATAGGCTATTCGCATTCTGAAATAGTTCTCAAACCAATTTCTCCTCTCTAATCCTATTCCTTCATATTCAGCTGAAACTATTCAAATAGACTTTGGCTTTCACTAGCTCAAGTAGAAGGACATGATTGTGGCAGACAGTTTTCTACAGGGCTCCTAATGATTCTTGCCTCCTAACATTCACACTTTTGTGTAATCACCTCCCATATTTATCAGGGCTGAACTGTGTCACCAAAAGCATACAACACAGGTGATGTTATATATACAAATGCCGTCGTCTCTGAGATTAGATTATACACAACTGAAACTTGTCTTTAGTGTTCTCTCTCTCACTCTCTCACAGATCACTCATTTTGAGCTACGAAAGCAACCACGCTGGTTGGATAGCTCTACAAAATTTTCATGTGGCAAGGAATTAAGTCTTCTGCTATTATCAGTGTTCTTGAGCTGAAAGTAGATTCTTTCTCTTCAGATGACTGAGCTCCTGGTCCAGTACTAAATCTCATGAGACGGTCTGAGCCAGAGCCAGCCAGCCACTCCCAGGTAGCAGACCCACATAAACTTGGTGAAAAAAAAAATTAATTTTAAACTGAAACGGATTGGTGTATTTTATTACACAATAATAGGACCCACATACCTACAGATTTTGATACCTGGAAATGGGATGTGGTTAAAGTGAACACTAAAATGTGGGAATGCTTTTGGAATCAGGTAGTGAGCTCTGAAAATAAAGCAGTAAAATCCTAAAATTCCTTGGAGAAGCTTCAGAGTCTTTTATAAGGTTGTGGGTGACTTTTAAAGAGGTCTTTTATAAGTGCTTACAGAGAAGTGAGGCAAAAGTTATTGGAAATGAATGGAGAGGGAACCTTCTCATGTAGCGGCAGGAAGCATAGCAACCCTCTTATTAACAATTCTGCGTAAAGTAGGAAATATACCTAATCAACTGGGTAATACAGTTAAGAGGATTTTCAACCATTTTTAAAAGTGTCATGTGGTTTCTTCTTGGTGCTAATAAAGGAGAGAGATACACTAGAGGAAAGGCTGTAAAACAAAAGCCGAGACTTGATGGGTTTGGAAACATTAAGCCTTTGCAGATGTCAAATGGCATAAAATTAAGAAATGACTTCTGAGCAAATATCCAATCCAGGTCATTGCCAAGAAAATATAGTCCAAATATTAAGTCAAGGGTATGACTGTAAAATATTTTATTAAGATCTCAGGAAGACAAAATTCAGTCAGAGTACTATTCAGTCACATGAAAGAATGTGCCTGAGAGATCCTCTCAAACTATATGGTTTTTGGCATTGGTCTGTAGCCGTCTTCAAAGCAGCCCAAGGGAGACATAGGCTTAACTGGAGGTATCTTGTGGTTGACATTCGTCTAGTGGATTAAACCCCAATGAGATTTACAGAAGATCCACAAAGTTTAGAAAAGAGTTATACATGCAGAACATCACTAGGTTGAACTGAACAGTATGAGACAGTAAAAGTGAAAGCAGAGAGGCCATGGAGAATTGTTCCCAAAACATGAGTGGTAGTCAAGAAACTTCTCAGCTGGATTTTAGAACTGTTATGGATCAATTACACCTTTGGGTCTCCAATTTTTCTTTTTAATGAACAGGAATGTCTATGGATTGTCCTATACTTCTTCTACTGTCATATGTTGAGTAAGAAGAAGACAGGTCAAGAAGAACTATACTAAAAATGCTATACTAAAAAAACTATGTCCAAGGGCCTTCTCCACACCTGGATTTAATTTAGATAAGATTTTAGACACAGAGCCAAAGCTTCAATGGAATGATACGTTTGGGGGTTTTAAGAAAGGACAAGTGGATTCTGAATGTGGAAGGAATGTGAACTGTTGGGAGACACGGTGAATTGTGGTGGTGGACTATTTGGGGGTAATGTGTTATACATCAATAGAAAATTTATATGCTGCTCAGTTCTATTCTTCACACCTCTGCTAAGTGGTTTTTTACTTACTGGATTCTAAAACACAAATTGGATGCTAAGGCTTCCTGAAGCTACTGACTACAGAAGAAAGAGTTCAGATTCTCTATGTGCTGCATGAAAAGGACTTTCTCAGTGCAACCTTGTTTCATCTTTCCATGTGTATCCTTAAATCTCCTTTCTAAATCCTATCTGAGAGCCATACAGGAATGCTTATCATTCTAAAAATAAGCTCATGCCTTGTGTTGATACAAGACATTCCCTCTATCTGGTGCCTCTTCCCCTACTTTCATTTACCTGTTTTTACTGGGACACACTCAAAATTGCGGCTTTACATACCCCCAGCACAATCACCTGTGATATCTCCTCCAGCTTTCCTCACCTTTGGACCAGAGGTCCCTTTAGCTCCTCTACAAATTTCAGTGATAGTGCTTATCACAGATGCACTGATTTTTCTCCCATTTACATCTAGATCAGGACGGTCAGAACACAGAATAACCATCATGTATTCAATTTGAAAACAAAGGGATGTACCTATCTGGGCTTACAGAAAACAAATATGAATTATTCTTACCCATCAATAACACGTCATGAAGACAAATGCCACGTACGCGGAATCTCTAAAAATTAAAACTAATCAATCAAGTGGAATTATTGGTTGTCTTTCATCTAAGAGTGCTGAAAAAATGCTAAAATCCAGACTAAAACTGTTTAAATTTAGCATAAGAAAAGGCATCTTGGTAATTTTTTTTCTTTTTCTTTTCAAACCCTGAGAATACAGAGATAAAAATCTTTTATCTCCTGGGTCCAGACATCAGAACATTTCAAGTACAAGAGAAATGAAAACGAACATATAAAATTGGAATTCAGAAAACATGAGTGTCATTTCCATCTCTAAAAGGAAGAAAAGAAACATGTTTTCTAAGCGTGTTAAAATTGGGGTACAATAAGCAAACTTGCCTCCTTTTAATTGGAGTGAAGTAGAATTTACCTTAATTGAATATGATTCCAGCTTCAGTCTAGACAAAATCAGAATAAAATCCACTGTCATCATGCCAAACCAAAATTAAAAAGGATATATATATATATATATCTCATATATATATGTATATATATAAACACACACTATATATACATATATATGATATATATATATGTATATATATAAACACACACACTATATATATACCATATATATACACCATATATATATATATATATATGGTGTATATATATGGTGAGGTGATTGACACTAATGATTATATCCTTCCTTCTACCCTAAAAGAAGAATCTATTTGAAATTCTATTAAAAAATACCTGATGTTACTACAAAAGCTTTTATTTGACATCTAAAATTGACTATTTTTCCTGAACATAGCTGTTATCATTTCTACAGGATTGAGGCTATTTTGAGGAAAAAAAAAATATTCTAAGTGACTTTGTCCAAGACCTTCTATTTCATGTTCACCAATTCCAAGTGTTTTCATCTAAAATTAGAAATTTTGGCTACATTCAGTTGGGTCTTTTCCCTGGACTAAGGTTGCCTTAGGGCAATTTATTTTATAAGTGGAAAATATATAATAGGAACGACATGAAAATATAAATAAAGGCTATGATTAGTGGCCTCTCAACTAGTGATTTATCTGGACATAAGTTCTCAGACATACTCTGTAAGAAAAGGGGAGAGACAATTGAATGGTTGCATAAGCTTAGATGAAGGGCTTAAAATACCAGAGGAAGAGAGAAAGAGAATGCTAAGTAGTACTATGTCAGATTGGGCTCTCAGAAAAACCTATCTAATTAAATAAAACCTAACAGAGATCTGGGGCGCCTGGGTGGCTCAGTCGGCTGGGCGGCCGACTTCAGCTCAGGTCACGATCTGGCTGTCTGTGAGTTCGAGCCCCGCGTCCGGCTCTGGGCTGATGGCTCAGAGCCTGGAGCCTGCTTCCGATTCTGTGTCTCCCTCTCTCTCTGACCCTCCCCCTTTCGTGCTCTGTCTCTCTCTGTCTCAAAAATAAATAAACGTTAAAAAAATTAAAAAAAAAAAAACCTAACAGAGATCTGAATGAGTATTCAGAAGAGTGACCGCACACAGTAGGCGCTCAAACGCTACATGAACACGAAAGAATGAATAAACTAAACCAATGTGTGTGACTACTGTTGAAGGCAGAGTTGCTAAGAGAATAGTTGTTGGTGTGATTCCAATTATAAATATATATGGATTATAGGCTTGATTTTGTTAACAGAAAAAGACAATAGTCTATGTTCATCAAAATTTTAACTTATGAAACTCCTATGAGAGGAATTACATATTTTTGGTTGTAATAAAACAAAATAATACAGAGTAGTTTATGGGTTCTATTGAAATAGTTAAGAAAACATTACACTTATTGAGGGCCTACTACATACTGTATGTTAGGTGTCTAAGGTATGCTTTCCCATTTACTGTCTATTGCAAACTTAGGTTTTGTTTTTATTTTTTCCGTTTCGTAGGAATGGGAAGCTTGGACTGGTTGAGTGACTTGTGAATATACATTTGGCTTACGAGCAATAGAGCCAAGACTGGAACTCATGTATCTCCAACTCCAATGCTGTATTCCTAGGAAAAGAAAACCTATAGGTTTTCTGTAATGTAAATAAATCTCTTTTTTCTTTGATATATTTTGATTTTTTTTTTTTTTTTTCAACGTTTTTTAATTTATTTTTGGGACAGAGAGAGACAGAGCATGAACGGGGGAGGGGCAGAGAGAGAGGGAGACACAGAATCGGAAACAGGCTCCAGGCTCCGAGCCATCAGCCCAGAGCCTGACGCGGGGCTCAAACTCACGGACCGCGAGATCGTGACCTGGCTGAAGTCGGACGCTTAACCGACTGCGCCACCCAGGCGCCCCTTTTTTTAATTTTTTTTTTTTCAACGTTTTTTAATTTAGATATATTTTGAGATTAATACTCATATTAAAAGGTTTTCCCTCTAGTACTAACATTCAAAAGTCTACAGAGCAAGTTTCTGTTACTTTTATCTACCTTTTATAATTGTATAGTCTTATAATTTCTTAGTTTTCATCTGACCAAAATAAGAGATTTAATTCACTTTCCTGTTAAATTATGTCATCTTTTCAAAACTGAGTTTATTATAAAGAAACTAAAAGTCTTACATTGAAAAAATTAGTAATAAAACTAAAAATTAGGTGTATACATGGAACAATATAATGAATGAACAAAAGCCATAAAAAATTCAGAAAATAAAAATATAATTTATATCGCTAGAAAATCTACCTTAGTTACCGAGCAGATGAATGAAGTTGACTGCAAAGGGTATTAGTAATCCATTTGGATGATGAAAATGATTTATATCTTGAATATGTCAGCTACATAGGTGAATACATTTGTTAAATCTCAAAAAAAAACTGTGTACTTAAATGTGTTTTGTTTGTAAATCCGGCTCAATAAATTTCATTTTAAAGTAGAAAATAGTATAGTGTGTTTTAATTTTCAAGAAAATTACCCATGATTCTGAACAAAACAATAAATAGTTCTTGCATTTGTTTTGTTATTCATTAAAAAACAAAGCATATAAAAAAGTGTACAACATGGGCACTTTTCCCATGACTATCCATTTTCCAGCCATTTAGTAAATACTCCTAAAGTCATTGAGCTTCAGACAAATCATCTAATATCAATTTAATCAAAAGCTTTCTTGGCACTCACTGTTAGTATTAATATAAAACTTTCTTAAGGTTTTACAAAAAAATTAAGCTAAGTCATCTGTAGACAGTGTCGGCTGCACTTACATTTTTAATAATGCTTGTCTGACCTTTATGTGCAAGCGGAAAGTGAATCGCAAGATAAAGAGACAAGGCATTTGGCTTCGTTTTACTGTCCAGGTAGGCAAGAACACTGGCTCAAAAGAGACACTTGAATCTAGTTCATTTTCACATTATAAACCAAAATAATTAACATGGTTTAATTTTGTCACAGACTATTGTTTTCCTATAGAGCCATTATATAAATAAATAGGAATCAAGTCAACATTTTCTTAAAACATTGTTATTGTGTGCCTGATCCATGAAAAGGTTGGATGGAGCTCCAATTAGGAAATAGTTTCTTAATTTGAAATTTTATTATAATGAAGGAAGAAATATTGCTAATAAAGGAAGTTTCCTTAATTACGTAAGGACACTTACATAAAGTGTGGATAGAGTCAAACATTTGAATCAGAAATTTTGAAACGTTAGGATGTTCAATGATTCTAATTATCATCTAAATGTCCATATCTTCAGACTACCCTAAATTTTGTAACAAGGACATCAAAATTTTTAAAAGGCCAATATTTATCTAAAAGTATAATAAGAAACAAAAAAGCTTAATATGGAACAAACTAAAAAGCTTATTTGATATGCCACAGGTATTTACTGGAAGTTGTTAAACCTTGTTTGCAGGGAAATTTTGTGGCCTATACTGCTCACTTATAATTATGCAGTAGAAGCAGGCCTCAAGTGATGTTAGATATAAATTATCTAAACACTCAGGAGAGGTGTTTGCTTTGATTTCTTGTATAGATCTAAAGTAACTACAGATAATTCATTTTTTGCCAAACTCTGCATGTTCAAAAGATGGCATAATGGAAAACAGGGGGCCTTTGAGATCATCAAGTCCAGCCTCGTATTATGCAAAGGAGAAAGACCATCTCTGAAAATAAATTCTGACTACATCTTCAGATTAAAAGAACTAATTCCCTTTAAGTATCTACAATAGCTAAATTACTTTGGCAAAGGCATTATAAATGTACCTAAGAGAAAAAAAGGCACAAAAAAAAAAAAAAGTTTACAGGTGTTTTTCTCTTGCATATCACGTGTTTTTTTCTTCAGACATCTATTAGAAATGTCTTAAAAATGTAATTACCATGTAATATGTATTACCTTTATTTGTATTCAAAGATGACATTTTTTAAAATGTAAGAGTGTGTGTTTTCTGTATTTGACTTTCCATCAACTGCACGTTTTATCGTACAGAAGTTTATGCTTCATACCTTCTGCACTTTTGCTCACGAACCTGTGGTCCAGTGTGGCATGCAAAGTAAGATAGCTGGAAGAATGAATGCAGCTTTTATGATTGCTGGGCAAGTTTCCCTAGGCCCTTCCTAGAGCAGATAAGTAATAGAATTTTTTAGACACATATTGAGAAAAATCTATTAAGGGACTAACATAATTTTAAAATACATTTTTTTCTATTAACCATTCCGAGAAATCACAATAAAATTTGTCATGTTTTCTTGGTAATTTTAATAGTATTATTTCTATCATAGAATATTCATAGCACAGCTATTCTTTACATTTTCATAAATGACAAGGGTCTGATACATTATATATTACATTTATATGTATATATACATATACGTGTGTGTGTGTGTGTGTATATATATATATATATATATATATATATATATATATATATTAAACACAGCATTTTTCACAGAGGATATTAGGGAAATTAAAAGTTATTTTATAAAATAGTGTTTAAATAATGTTATGGAAATGTGTAGTTTTTTCCTGGCTGAAAAATAAATTACAAAAGAAGAATAAGTTTAGGTGATGTCTTCATTGGCCAGGTAGTTATATAATTAATGAATTGCTTGGACTAGATGTTAGCTACTTAGTTAGAGTGTTACTAATGGCTCACAAACTAAAACAACCAGTGTTTAATTCCTTAATCTATTATTCTGAATTTAGGGAAGCTATTTAATACCTCAAAATTTCAGCTTCCTCATTATGGAAATGAAAAGAACTTAGAATTGTCAACAGTTTTTGAACAAAATAATTTGAAGTACTCACATAATCTGATTCTAAAACATACTAAAGCAACAATAATGAAGACATTATGGTATGGTATTGATAATGTAAAGATAAAAATGTAGATCTGTGGAACAGAATACATGAGAAACAGACCCACGCATATATAGCAAACTGATTCTCCAAAAAACGTACAGAAATAATTCAATGGGGAAAATGAAATATTTTAAAAAATGTTTCTGGAATAATTTTATATACAAAAAGAAAATCTTCTATTCTTATGCCATATCATATTAAAAAAAATTAAACAGAAGTGGTTTATAGGCCAAAATATTAGAGTAAAAGCATAAACCCTCTAGATGAATATAAGACCAATTCTTGTGACCTTAGATTAGCCAAAATTTTCATTTATCATGTACAAAAAGAATAAACCAAACAATAAAAATAATGACACTTAGGACCTCACCAAAATAAAAACTTCTGTTCTTTAAACAGCATCATTAAAAAATAAAAAGACACAGATTAAGAGAAACTATTTGTGAAACAGATGTTTAACATATATCCAGAATATGGACATCACTTATAACACATTGTAAAATACACAAACTAAGCCCAACAAATCAAAACACCACACATATTGCAAAAAAATAAAAATGAAAATAAAAATAAAAATAAAAATAAACAAACAAGATTTGACCAGACATTTCCCAATGGAGATATACAAATAGGTACCAAGTTCATGAACATATAATGGGTATATGTCATTGTTTAATACCTATAAATAAAATTTCCAAGGAGTAAATGAAAATATCACAGCTAGAAGGGAACTTAAATGCTACACTATAAAATACGTTCTTAACAACAATATTATTTTACCACAGTTAAAGAGCATCTTCTTAAAATTATTTATACTAGAGGTGGATTCTAGGAAGCTGGCAGAGTAGGAAGAACCAGAAACCAGTCTGTGCACCTAGACAACATTTGCACTGGCAGAATCCATCTGATGTAACTATTTTGGAACTTTGGAGTCTATCAAAGAATTTTATCTTCCCAGAGAAGTCTTGGACAGTAAAATAAGGTAATTTTAGCCAATTTCAGCTCTCAAAATAGTGGCAGCTATCTGTCTCTCACCCCTTGCTCCAATGGCACGCAGCTATGCACATATTCCTGAAGCAGCTTACACAACAGCTTGAAGGGGACAGGGTGGGTCAATATAACCCTCATTTCCAAATCCTGGGGAACTGGCACACTGATTGCTGCTTCTAAATACAGAGGTACAAACAAAGAAGTAGCAACTGTTGCACCTACTCCCATGTTGTACTCCAGTTAAAGTGACTTCCAGGTATTGTTCCCTCATTTAACTTTTGGGAGCTAGACAACAAAGAGTAGGACATTGTGAAGCAATTGCATATACAAAGGACATTAGGAAGTCACTCTGCATATCTAGAAGAAGGTGTAGGCTCAGAAAAGACCTTACAACAGCATAAAGTTTATGCCTCAGGCTGATAATCAGCACAGGGACAGACTACAACAATAAAATGAAATAAAAGGAACAAACAAATATAAATAAAAGCAAATACATAAAAAAAAGCAAACAAAAACTTATCAAGCCCCGTGGAATGAAAACACTCAGATTTGAAGAATAATTACATTACTAGCTCCAAATGTCCAGTTTTCAACAACAAAAATACAAGGCATACAAAGAAATAGAGAAAGTATGTCTCATACAAAGGAAAAACAAACCAACAAAATGTCACTGAAAAAGACCTGATGAGAGATCTAGATAAAAACTTTAAAATTACTTTCTTAAAAAAGCTCACAGAACTAAAGGAAGACATGGTGAAAGTTAAGAAAATTATGTATGAGCAAAACGGAAAAAACAGTAAAGAGAAAGAAACGTCAAAAGAAAACAGAGAAATTCTAGAGATGAAAAGCATAATAACCGAAGGTATTCAAAGGCAGATTTAAGCAGGCAGAAGAAAGAACCAGCCAACTTGAAGATAGGACAATGAGAACTATCATATCTGAGGAATAGAAAGAAGAAAAAGATTGCAGAAAAGTAAACAAAGCCCCGGAGACCTGTAAGACACCAGGAAGAGGACTAATATAGGCATTGTAATAGTCACAGAAGGAGAAAATAAGTTAAAAAGGGGAGAGAAAATAATTGGGGAAATAATGATCAATATATTCCCCAAATTAATTAAAGACATGAAAATGGACATTTAAGAAGCTCAATGGACTCCAAGTGGCATAAACTCAAAAAGACCCATATCAAGATACATTAGAAACCAACTGTCAATAGTCAAAGCCAGGAAAATAGAAGACTAGGAGGACTCTAAGCTCACCTGGTCCTATGGATACACCTAGATAACACTCACATCAGTGTAAATAACCCAGAAAACAACCCAAAGCCTGGCAGAACAAACTCCATAACTAAATGTAGAGAAGAGACCACAATGAAGAGGATAGGAACAGTGGAGACATGGTGGGAAACTAAACAAACTTGCAGGACTGTCCACTGGAGGAAGGGGACCCTCAGGTACAGAGAGGGGAGAGAAACAGACTATCACACTGGAGAGGCTGTTCCACGAAGGTGTGTCCCCATAATAGTTGACTTTGGAAACCAGACAGGCCAAATTACATGAGTTCTTACAACCAGTGGTACTTAAAGCCTAGAATTTTAAAAATCAGTGGGATTGGTTCTGGGAGAGCCTAAAGGGAGATGGGAAACTAAGTCTCTGCCCTTAAAGAAACAGCAGAACAGATAGCCCCATGAAGATACAGCATAGAAGCAGCAGTTTGAAAATCATCTGGGGCATGTGGTAGGGAGAGTTATTTAATAGTCTCAGAGCCTGTCCTAGAGGAACAAAAATTGTTGGGAGACTTCTCCGGGAACAAAGAAGCTGTCAGGTACCATTTCTATCCTTTGCCCACCCTCCCCCATGCCCTGTTTAAACAAATAACCACCTGAGGGAACCATCACTGTACCCACATTCACTACCTAACTTGCTAACACTGTGCCCTTTCCCCCAACTTCCTGGGCTTCAGGATCCACCCCCTGAGCCCGCCTTGCCTCAGTCCCTGTGCTGTGGGTCCCCTCCCCCAGGAGACGGGTGCAAGTTGACAACACTGCATCTCCCAACTGCATGCTTTGTGGGACCTCTGTCCTAGCTGCAGTGGGTCCCCTTTCATGAAGGACCACTGCATACCTTGTTAAAGTCATGCACACCATCCCCACATGCTTTGTGGATTAGCCCTGGCCAGCTCTGCTCCTATTAGAAGCTCATCCCCCTTTGCAGAGGACTAACTCCTCACTCCCCCCAGCACCCTGTTGATCTGCCCCCTCCAGTATGTTCTTGGCAGGTAACCATTCAAGCTGAGACCACAAGTGTGGTAGGAGGCAAGCAGCCTTGACAGGGGCCAGCACCAATCCAAAGGGACTCCCTCCCTGTGGAGAGGGAAAGATAACCACACATACCAGTCAAAATGTGGCCCAAGCAGTGGGCTGGGGCAGACAGTTCTCTGATTGCATGCCCCACCCAACAATGAGAGCTTCTCAGGGGACAAGAAAGGAAAAGAAACCTGCAGTTAGGTGCTATTGTATCTTTGGCAAATGCTCGGTCTGACTCAATGCAAGCCCCAGGTGACCCATGACTGGTTGACTAACACGAAAGACACAAACACTGCCCGTAACAGGCAGAAAGGCCACTGCAGATGACTGGACTGAAGAAAAAGCCACAACAACAGCATGCACACAACACACAGAAGAGATACTCCTTCAGTACCAGTTTCTAGTAAACAGGGGTCACTGTACTACAGACCTCTCCTTCATAGGGCCACTGTTTTTATTTAAAAATGTTTTTTTAATTTATTTATTTTGAAAGAGAGAACAAACAGGGGAAGGGAAAAGACAGAGGGAAAGAGAGAGAATCCCAACCAGGCTCCATATTGTCAGTGTGTTTGTAGGGCTGGAGCCCACGAACCACCAAATCATGACCTGAGCTGAAACCAAGAATTGGACATTTAACAGGCTGAGCTACCCAAGCGCCCCAAGGCCACTACTTTCAAAAGCAGAAGATGTAGCTGACGTTCCTGACACACAGAAACAGACACAGACAGTTAGAGAAAATGAGGAGACAGAATAATTTGTCCAAATGAAAGAACAGGACGAAACCACAGCAAGAGACTTAAGCAAAACATAGATAAATAATATGCCTGATAGAGAATTTAAAGTAATGATTATAAAGATACTCACTGGACTATGAGAATAGATTTAGGGAATTCAGCAACTTCATCAAGTGTACTAATTCACATTATAGGGATCCCAGAGGAAGACAGAGAAAACTGGAAAATTTATTTGAAGACATAATAGCTATAAACTTCCTGAATCTGGGGAAGGAAACAGATAGCAAAATCCAGGAGACATAGAGATCTGTGCCCCTCCCCCGAATCCCCAAGATGATCCATACCAAGGCACACAGTAATTAAAATGGCAAAAAGAAGTTATAAAGAGAGAATTTTAAAGGCATCAATGTAAAGGAAGATAGTTACATAGAAAAGAAACCCCATAAGGCTATCAGTGATCTTTTTAGCACAAACATTATAGGCCAGAAATAATGATACATTAAAGTTGCTGAAAGAAAAAAAAATCTGCAGCCAAGAATACTCTATCTAGCAAGGCTATCATTCAACACAGAATAAGAGATAAAGAGTTTACCAGACAAATAAAAGTAATTCACAACCACTAAAGCAACCCAACAAGAAACATTAGAGGTGGCTCTGAGTGGAAACGAAAGACCATAATCAAGAGTAAGAAAACTGGGAAACACAAAAGCAGTAAAAATAAATATGTCTATGAAAACCAATCAAGGGACTCACCAAATAATAAGATGTAAAGTATGACACCATATACATAAAACAGGGGTGGGGAGAGAGGAGTAAAGAATAGGTTCAAAAGTAAGTGGCCATCAACCCAATATAGACTGCCATATGCAGAAGATACATAGAAACCTAAAGGTAACCATAAAATCCATACTAATAGATATGCAAAAATTAAAGAGAAAGTAATTGAAGTATATCACTAAAGAATGCCAACTAACTGTGAAAGAAGAGAGTAAGGGAAGAAAGGAACAGAAAAGAACTACAAAACAGTCACAAAACAAGTAACAATTGACAATAAATACATACCTCTCAATAGTTACTTTGAATACAAATGAACTAAATGCTCTAATCAAAAGACATAGGGTGATGGAATGGATCAAAAAGCAAGACCCATCAATATCCTGCCTACAAAAGACTCATCTCAGACCTAAGGACACATGAATATTAAAAGTGAATAGATGGAGGGGTTCCTGGGTGGCTCAGTCAGTTAAGCGTCAGACTTCGCTCAGGTCATGATCTCACAGTTCATGAGTTCAAACCCCACGTCAGACTCTGTGCTGACAGCTCAGAGCCTGAAGCCTGCTTCAGATTCTGTGTCTCCCTCCCTCTCTCTGCCCCTCCCCTGCTCTCTCTCTCTCTCTCTCTCTTTCTCTCTCTCTCAGAGATAAATAATAAGCATTAAGAATATAAATAAATAAAAGTGAAGAGATAGAGAATGATTTATCATGCAAATGGATGTGAAAAGAAAGCTGGGGTAGCAATACTTATATTGGACAAAACAGACTGTAAAATACAGACTGTAATAAGAGACAAAGAAAGACACTATATAAGATTAAGAAGACAACCCAATAAGAAGACATTAACAATTGTAAACATTTATGCACCCAGCACACAAATATACATAATAGTTAATAAACATAAAGGAACTAATACATAATAATCCAATAATAAGGGAATTTAGTAGCCCATGGACAGACCATCTAAACAGAAAATCAACAAGAAACAGCAGCTTTGAATGACACACTGGCCCAGATGTACCTAACAAATATATTCAGAACATCCCATCCTAAAACAGCAGAATACACATTATTTTCAAGTGCACAAGAACATTGTTCAGAATAGATTAGACATTAGACCATAAAACAAGTTCAACAAATTAAAAAAGATAAGTTATACCATACATCTGTTCTGACCATAATGCTATGAAACTAGAAATCACCCATAACAAAAAATATGGAAATAGCACAAATGCATGGAGGCTAAATAACATGCTACTAAAGAATTAATAGGTTAACTATGAAATCAAAGAAATATGAAATACATGGGAACAAATGAAAATGAAACCACAACAGTCCAAAATATTTGGGATATAGCAAAAGCTGTTCTAAGAGGGAAGGTTATAGCATTATAGGCTTACCTGAGGAACTGAAACAAACAAAACAAAACAAAAATTCAAATAAAGAAAAACTAATTTTATACCTAAAGGAGACAGAAAAAGAACAAATAATACCTAAATCCAGTAGAAGGAATGAAATGGTAAAGATTAAATCAAAACTAAATGGTATAGAATCTTAAAACACAAATGAACAAACAAAACAATGGAACAGATCAATGAAGCCAAGAGTTGGCTCTTTGAAAAGATCAAAATTAATAAAACTTTCACCAACTCATCAAAAAAAAAAGAGAAAAAACGTGAGAGAGGACTCATGTAAAATCAGAAATGAAAGAAGAGAATAACAACCAACACCACAGATAAAGGATTATAAACAATATTATGAAAAATTATATGCCAATGTATTGTACAACTCAGAAGAAATGGATAAATTCCCAGAAACATATAACCTACCAAAACTGGAGCAAAAAGAAACAGAAATTTTGAACAGACTTAATACCACCAATGAAATTGAATGAATAATCAAAAATCTTCCAAAAAACAAAAGTACAGGACCAGACAGCTTGACAAGTGAATTCTATCAAACTATTAAAGAAGAGTTAATACCCATTCTTTTCAATGTTTTCCAAAATAGAAGAGGAATAAGAAGTTCCAAATCCATTCTATGGGGCCAGCATTACCCTGATACCAAAACCAAAGATAACACCAAAAAACAGAACTATAGCTCAGTATTTCCGATGAACATAGATGCAAAACTCCTCAACAAAATACCAGCACACTGAATTCAACAATACATTAGAAAAACATTCACCACGATAAAGTGAGATTTCTCTTGGGATGCAAGTGTGATTCAATCTTCACAAATCCATATGATACATCACATCAATAAGAGAGAGCATAAAGACTATACAATCATTTCAATAGATGCATCAAAAGCATTTGACAAAGTCCAATATACATTCATGAAGAAAACCTTTAACAAAGTAGTTTTAGATAGACCATACCTCAACATAATAGAGAGCTTATATGGAAAACCCACAGGTAACATCATCCTCAATGAGGGAAAACTGAGTTTTCCTGTAGGTCAGGAAAGAAGGAAGAAAGAAGTAAAATTTTCATTATTTGCAGATGACATGATGCTCTGTATAGAATACTTGAAAGGCTACCAAAAACTCCTAGAACTATTAAATGATTTCAGTAAAGTTGCAGAATATGAAATCAATGTACAGAAATCTGTTGCATTTTTATACATTAATAATGAAGCAACAGAAAGAGAAATTAAGGCATGATCCCATTTACAATTACAACAGAAATAATAAAATACCTAGCCAAAGAGGTGAAAGAACGATACTCTGAAAACTATAAAACACTGATGAAAAAAATTGAAGCTGACACAAAGAAGTGAAAAGACATTCCATGCTCATGGATTGGAAGACTAAATATTGTTAAAATGTCCTTACCACCCAAGGAAATCTACAGATTTAAAGCAATTAATATCAAAATAGCAACAGATTTTTTTTACAAAACTTGAGGAAACAATCCTAAAATTTGTATGGGACCACAAAAGACCCTGCACAGCCAAAGAAATCTTGAAAAGAAAAAAAAAAGTGGAGAAACCCTATTTCCAGACTTCAAGCTATACTACAAAGCTGTTGTAATCAAATCAGTATGGTACTGGCACAAAAATAGACACATAGATCAGTAGAACAGAACAGAAAACTCAAATAAACCCACAGTGATATGGTCAATTAATCTTTGACTAAGGAGAATGAATATACAATTAGAAAAAGACAGTCTCTTCAACAAATGGTGTTTGGAAAACTGGACAGCTACGTGCAAAAGAATGAAACTATACAACTTTAATACAACATACACAAAAATAAACTCAAAATGTATTAGGAACATAAACATGAGTCATGAAACCATAAAAATCCTAGAAGAGAGCACAGGCAGTAATTTCCCTAACATCTTTCTAGATGTTTCCTAAGGCAAGGGAAAGAAACAAACAAAAACAATTTGGACTACATCAAAATACAAACTTCTGCACAGGAAAGAAAACAACTTACAAAACTAAAAGACAACCTATGGAATGGGCAAAGATATTTGCAAACGACGTATCTGATGAAGTATTAGTATCCAAAATATACAAAGAACTTATACAACTCAACTCAAATAATCCAATGAAAAAATGGGCAGAAGACATGAACAGACATATCTCCAAGGAGGACATACAGATGACCAACAGACACATGAAAAGAAGCTCAACATCACTAATCATCAGGGAAATGCAGATCAAAAACACAATAATATATCACTTCATACCTATCAGAATTGCTGAAATAAAAAACTCAAGAAACAACAAGTGCTGGCAAGGATGTAGAGAAAAAGGAACCCTCATGCTCTCTTAGTGGTAACACAAACTGGTGCAGCTACTGTGGAAGACAGTTTGAAGTTTCTTGAAAAAATTAAAAACAGAATTACCCTATGATCCATTAACTGCACTACTGGATATTTAACCAAAGAATACAAAAACACTAATTTGAAAATATATGTGTACCTCTATATTTATTGCAGCATTATTTACAATGGCCAAATTACAGAAGCAGCTAAGTGTCCATCGGAGATGAATGGGTAAAGATCTGGCATACGTGTGATGTATGTATGTGTGTGTGTGTGTATACATATATACATATATGAATATTATTTATATATAACATATATAATATTATATATAAAGGAATATATATATAAAGGAATATTATTCAACCATAAAAAGAATGAAATCTTACAATTTGCAACAACATGGATGGATCTAGAGAGTATAATGCTAAGCTAAATAAGCCAGAGAAAGAAAAATATCCTATGAGTTCGCATATACGTGGAATTTAAGAAATGAAACAAATGAACAAAAAAAAGACAAATTAAAAAAAAAAAAAAACAAAAAACCTCAAGTATACAGAACAAATTGATAATTACCAGAGAGGAGGGGGGTAGGGGGATGGGTGAAATAGGTAAAAGGATTAAGAGTACTTTTATCCTAATGAGCACTGTGTAATATAACATTGCGTGTTAATTACACTGGAATTAAAATTAAAAAATATATATATATACACACACACATATATGTACACACACACACATGCGCACACACACACACACACACAAACCAAACCAAAACAAGCAAACAACAAAAATCAAGCCAAAGGGTAAATTTTTAAAGCAGCATGAGAAAAGTGAGTTGTCACATATAAAGACTTCTCAATAAACTTTTCAGGAAATTTCTCATCAGATACTTTGGAGGCCGGAAGGTAGCGGACTGATATATACAGTGTTTTTTTGTTTTTTTTTTTGTTTGTTTGTTTTTTGTTTTTTAATGTGAACTAAGAAATCTAATGTGGCAGTAAGGAACTTGAAAAGAAGAGGGGAAATTATATCTTCTCAGATAAGCAGTAACATAGGGAGTTTGTTACTAGACCTGCCTTATGAACAACGCTAAAGGGAGTTCTGCAGGTTAAAATGAAAGAGCACTAGACAGTAATTCAAAGCTGTGTAAAGAAAGAGAGATTTAAAATATATATATGGACAATTTAAAATCCATTACTACTATAACAGTGGTAAGTAACTCCAGTTTTGTTTTTTTAAATAGTTTAAGAAACTAACGCCTTAAAAAGTATTAGTTCATGTTGACACCAATGTATAAAATGCAATACGGTGACATCAAAAACTGAAAGGACTGGGAACAGAACTGAGAGAAGCAGTTTTTGTATGTTATTAAAGTTAAGTGGGTATAAATTCAAATTACAGTATTATAACTTTAGGATATAATAATAATATATAATATAATATAATATAATATAATATAATATAATATAATATAATAATATATAATAATCCCCATTGTAACCACAAAGAAAATAGCTAAATTATACACACAAAAAGAAATAAAAACTTAAACATTTCACTACAAAATAACAACAAAACACAAAAGAAGACAGTCATGGAGGAAATGAAGGACACAAAACTGTAAAGCATATAGAAAACAACAAAATGACAGATGTAATCCTTCTTTCTCAATATTTACTTTAAATAAAAATGAATTAAATTCCAATACAAAGGTAGAATTTAGCAGTCAATTTAAAAAAATCTGACTATATGCTGTGTACAAGAGACTCTAAATCTCACTTTAGATTCGACAGCCAAAAAAAAAAAAAGGTTGAAAGTGAAAGGATGGAAAGAAATATTCAATGCAAATAGTAACCAAAAGAGCGCAGGGGTAACTAATATCAGAAAAAAATAGACTTTAATCTTAAAAAAAAGTTACAAAAAACAAAGGATGTATGTTAATAAATGGTTCATACAACAATACTATATAATAATCATAAATATTTACATACCTAATAAAACACCATCAACATATATGAAGCGAAAAGGGAGAGATTTAAAGGTAGAAATAGACATTTCGACAAAACGAGTTAGAGACTTTAGTACCCCATTCTCAATATGCATAGAACAACAGGATAGAAGATAAGTAACAAAATATAGGACTTAAACAATACAATAAACCAACTAGATCTAACAGATATAAACAGAAGAGTTCACACAGCAGCAGAATACATTACCAAGTGCACAAGGGACATTTCTTAGGATAGACCATATGTTAGCCCTGATTTACGTCTTAATAGATTTTAAAAGCCAGATAGCATACAAAGTGTCTTCTTTAACCACAACAGGATGAAGAAATCAATAGCAGAAGGAAAACTGGAAAATTCACACATCTGTGGAAATTAAACAATACACTCTTGAGTAACAAATGAATCAAAAAAAGAGAATTAGAAAATACTTAGAGACAAATGAAAATAAAAACACAATATACCAAAACTTATAGGACACAGAGAAAGCAGTGAGGAGAAAATTTGTAACTGTGAATACTTTCATTAAAGCACTTATAAAAGATTTAAAATCAACAACCTAACTGTATAACCTAAGAAAGTGGAAGGAGAACAAACTAAATCCAAAGGTAGCAAAAAAAAGGAAATAAAGATTAGAGCAGAGATAAATGAAATAAAGAATATAAAAATAGAAAAAAATCACAAAACCTAAACAACTCTTTAAAAAGATCAACAAAATCAGGGTTCCTGGGTAACTCAGTTAAGTGTCCGACTTCGGCTCAGGTCATGATCTCAGGGTTGGTGGGTTCGAGCCCCACGATGGACACTGCTGACAGCTTAGAGCCTGGCGCCTGCTTCAAATTCTGTCTCCCTCTCTCTCTACTCCTCCCCTGCTTGCACTCTGTCTCTCTCTCTCAAAAATAAGTAAACATTAAGAAAAATTAATAAAAAAATAAATAAAAAGATCTACAAAATTGATAAATCTTTAGCTGAATGGACTAACTTTGGGAGATGATAATAATCAATGCCGATTTCTGTATATTAAGTATTGTCACTGCATAGGGTCATAATATAGTAAGTAGTTTTAATCTTCCTTCTTTTTTCTTGAGAGAAGATAATAAAGAGGCAAAAACAAAGGTGTATCTTCTGAGCCATTTAAAGCTAATATAACTTTTGGAGCAAAATATCTTATGTGCAATTCTGAAAAATATAAATAATGTTAAAATCAATACTTTGCCACATATTAAAAGTTTGAAATGAAATCTCAGTTTGTTATCAATTTGCTCTGTAGATTTTTTAAATTCAGAATATTGTTTGACAACACATATTTTTTTTTTTTTTAATTTTTTTTTTTAACGTTTATTTATTTTTGAGACAGAGACAGAGCATGAACAGGGGAGGGGCAGAGAGAGAGGGAGACACAGAATCTGAAACAGGCTCCAGGCTCTGAGCGGTCAGCACAGAGCCCGACGCGGGGCTTGAACTCACGGGCCGCGAGATCATGACCTGAGCCGAAGTCGGACGCTTAACCGACCAAGCCACCCAGGCGCCCCCTGACAACACATATTTTTGAATCAAAATACTATAAAAACTAGCCTTACTATATTATGACCTTATGCAGTGACAATCCTTAATATACAGAAATCGGCATTATTATCATCTCCCAAAGTTTAAGTGAAATCTTAAATAGATATAGCTACTAAGTAGAAGAATTGGATTTATTTATTTTATTTTTTTAATGTTTGTTTATTTTTGAGAGAGAGAGAGAGAGAGAAAGAACATGAGCAGGTGAGGGTCAAAGAGAGGAAGACACAGAATCTGAAGCAGGCTCCGGGCTCTTAGCTGTCTGCACAGAGCCGACGCAGGGTTCGAACCCACAAACCACGAGATCATGACCTAAGCGAATTTAGGTGCTTAACCGACTGAGCCACCCAGGTGGCCTGAAGAATGGATTTAAAGCCCTAACTTCAAGACTTAATGTTATAATCTAAATCATTATTTTCACTTGTCTATATCTACCTTTGGAAATGCATATGATTGCAATCCTTTAATAAGTCTATTACACATTACTTTTTTCTTGAGGTATAATTGACATGTAACATTATATTAATTTCAGATATTCAACATGATTCCATATTTGTATAGGCTGCAAGATGATGACTACAATGTCTCATTGTCATCCATCACCATACATCAAGGTTTTTTCTTGTGATGAGAACTTTTAAGATTTACTCTTGTAGCAACTTTCAAATATGCAATAAACTATTATTAACTAGTCACCATGCTGTACCTTACAACCATATGACTTCTTTATAACTAGAAGTTTGTATCATTTGACTTCCTTCACATATTTCATTTACCTCTGAACCCCCTCCCCTCTGGAAACCACTAATCTCTTTGTATCTATGAGCTTGTTTTTGTGTGTGTTCAGTCTAGTTTTTTAAGATTCCACTTATAAGTGAAATCACATGGTATACACGGATACAATGACCTTGAGGACACTATGCTATAGAAAAAAACCACAAATGTCCATTACATATTTTAAAATGTCAAAGAGGGCACCATTCAAATATTTCAGTGATACTCCATTTATGAAAAACAAAACACTTTTCTAATTCCAGTCTTACGACTTTTTGAGAGGAGAATCATTATCCTCATTTTATAGATAAGAAAGAGAAAGGTCAAGTACACAACTCAAATATAACTGCTAAAAATTGACAGAGCAAGGACTTGAATTTTGGTATTCTGAACTAGGAATTTGCAGGTTCTCTTAGCAATTAACAAACTTGGAAGAGACTTGATGAAACCTATGTAGTTAAGGTTCCTAGATTTAAGGCAAGGTTGCCATCACATTGAAAACCCTTTGTAGGAAGATTCACTCTCAGTCATTTATATGAAGTATATATTACCAAACCATTTTATCTACCAATCACCATCTATTTACTAATTCATTGATTATTTGTTAGTGACTTATTCTAAAGTCTAAGCTCTTAGACACAGAAATAACATGTTTTGGTGTTTAATCTTTTAAATATAACAGGGTGTTTCAGTAACAGTGGCACAAATAATAACTTATAAGATTTTGTCTATTTAGTAATTCTGACCGTAGCTTACAAAAAAATGAAATGTGTTTTACGATGTCAATGTCTACTATGCAACTTTTTTTTTCTCCTCACAGGAAAATGGCAGAACCAAATTCTTCTTTCTATAGACATTTAAGTTAATTCCAGAATTTCTCTTCAATTGGGTCCATTTTACTTTTATTCTTTACCAATATCAGAGCAAGCTGTGTTACCAAGTGCTATGGTAGCTGCTTCTAATCCATTATTTAGAGAATCGAAATCAAGAATGGAGGGACAGCTCAGTCCTTGTAGAATGTTCCCTAAACATATCTTCATGTGTCTTACTCTTGAAAGACAGGCATGGGCTTTCACAACCCTTGTCACACTGTATTTTTTATTCTCAGCTACCCTGGTTAAGAATGTATGTTCTGCAGTCTCAGAGATATGAGTTTGAATATGCTTATACCACTGACTGTCTGGTCTTCCCGTATATTCACACGTCTAAGCCTTATACTGCGTATTTCCCATATATGTTTATTCACATATATTCACATGTCCTAAGCCTTACACTGCCTATTTCCCAAGTGGGGGCAATGAAAACTATGCCATGCACTTACTGGTACTATACTGAGTGCTCAGTAAGTGTTAACATTATTTTTTGAAAAATTTATTTTATAAAATGTTTATACTCGTATGCAACAATCACAGTCCTATACTGGAGTGATAGCTGAGCAGTAATATCTAGTAAGGCAATACAAAACATGGTGGTATTTTCATTCAATTTGTTACAAAATACAAATACCTGAAGAGGATTTAGAATATTCTGTGGCCAATGAGTATTTATTTTTGAATACAATGCTACCACAAAGGCAAGATGATGTATTCGGATTTACAGATTGCACTAGGACATAAAACTGCTAGGAGGTTACTTTGAAAATATTAGAGACACCATCAAAATGAAAGAAATATAAAAAATAGGGGCCCCTGGGTGGCTCAGTTGGTTAAGCTTCTGACTTCAGCTCAGGTCATGATCTCACAGTTTATGAATTTGAGCCCCATGTCTGGCTCTATGCTGACAGCTCAGAGGCTGGAGCCTGCTTCAAATTCTGTGTATCTCTGTCTCTGCCCATCCCTCGCTTTTGTGCGCGTGCGCACACTCTCAAAAAAATAAACACTTAAAAAAAGAAATATAAAAAATAAATATCCATGAATCCTAGTTTTGCCTATAAAAAGAACACTGAAAAAAATTTGGCGAACTGTTAACCAAGTATATAACTTTATAAGTAATGCTTAAATTCTTCAGGTTTGTGAAATAAGATTAAACACAATTTCAAGAATCTCTTACATCTTTCTAGTAGTTCATCTTTCTAGTAGTGGGTCCTTTACACATTCTAGAACACAGTGGATGTTCATAAACATTTGTTGAGTGAACTTTATATTGATAAGAGCAACGAAAATGAACATTTAGAATTCCTTAAATATTACAGGGAATATGGTATTGGTTAATAATTAAGTAGGATACAGGTTTCCTTTTGACAGTCAGCTCGAACTCTATATACAAATAGTGTTTGTCTATGCTGAAGCTGCTATCTGTCCAGAAAGCTATAAAACCCAAATCCTGACTACTATGGTCATAAATGATTCAGGGTAACTTCTTTTTCTAAGAGGAAAAAAAGAGTACTTTTAAATGTATTTGGAAGAGTTAGGTACACAGGAATATGATGATAAATTTGCCTTTTTTATGAGTACCTTAGGGAGGTAAGAAAGGTTTTTGTTTTTAAGAATTTTTTTTATCTTAAGGGAAAGCTAAAAATAAAACAAAACTGAATTTACTTAGAACTTCTGGGTTGGAGTCCATACTTGTTACTAATTTTAAAATGATCATTAACCTCTCTCATTTAATTTCCTTCATCACAGACTGGTGATGAGAGTACCTATTCAGACTACTTCACAGGACTATCTTAAAGAAATAAATGAGAACAAAATATGGGAGTGTGTTATAAATTTTTACATAATTTTAAAGTGGAACATATTTGTAATTGTTATAATTGTGACCAGGTTTTACTTTGGGGTTTCAGTGGAAATGGCAAAATGTTTTCTTCTTTCTGCTGAGTAATAAATATGGCCTTTCTTCTCTGGGATCCCCTATAAAATATCTATAGATCGTACATCTACTTACGATTATGACATTGAATTTATATTTATTTCCTCTACATTGCATATACCTTGAGATCACAAACCATATTTTATTTCTGTGTCTCTCAAAATATGATGGACAATTTTACACAAGTTGTTTTATAAATATGTGTTCAATGTTTTTTTGGTAAAACTTATGTAAACAAACCAAAACTGTACCAAAGCGAAGACATTTTAATTTTCTTTACAACATTTGAAAGAGCCAGGTAAAGAGTACTGTGTATGAACGTGTTACAGCATTGTTTATTGAGTAGAATTTCCACCATGAAGAAATGAAAAAAATATGACTGAGAGGCAAACAGAGAGTGGAGAGGTTCAGCATTTCTGCCTTATGGTGAGTGGTGGAATCAACACAATTCTTTTTTGGAATCGCCCAAACAAAGAAGAATCGTGAAAATAAGTGGTTTTGGAAATCTGGCCCTACGAAATATTTAATGTTTCATTGTTAATATGAAAAATAAATAAATAAATATTTTTGAAAGTATTTGGCTCTTAATCATTGACCATTAAATGTTTTTAAATTAACACAGGATATTAAGACCATTAGCAATTACTGCTTGATGAAACTATCAAGTTTGAATATAGTAATGGTAAATAGTTCCAATTGTTATTTCCAAATCAATATTAGTTTTACTTAAAGGACTTTAAGTACCACTTTTTTAACATCATAATGAACACCACTAATATTTTAGATAATTTTACTCTCTATATCTGTTTACATATGACTAAACATATGCACCAAAACATGTAGATAGCAATACTTAATGAAATTTGTTATTTCTATGATTGATTTAGTTACTGTAACTTTCAATCTCTAAACAAGTGGTCTTAAAAACAGCAGTCTATAGGGTGCCTGGTGGCTCAGGTGGCTCAGTCAGTTAAGCATCCGACTGGATTTCAGCTCAGATCATGATCTCGTGGTTCGGTTGGAGTTCAAGTCCCACATCAGGTTCTGCACTGTCAGCACAGAGCCTGTTTCAGATCCTCTGTATCCCCCTCTCTCTACCCCTTCCCTGCTCACATGCATGTGAGCTCTCTCTCTCTCTCTGTCAAAAATAAACGTTAAAAGAGCAGCAGTCTATGGAATAATAATTCAAGTTACTCGAAGTCTGATTTTGACTTCACCACTGACCTGCAATACACAGAAGGAATATTAAGTTTTTAGGTCTTTATTGTATTCACTTGAAATGTGATAACAACGGCAAAAGGTAGCTTTCAGTAACAAAGCAAGAAATCTACCTTACGTCCGTATTTTGGTGTGGGAGATGTTCCTGATAGCCCTTACCATGAACAGAGTGTGGATGCCTCTGCCACTGGGAGTCATCTATTCTCTTCAACTTTGAATGAATGAATGGATGGATGAATGTTAACTGAACAGATAGTCTCTTTGCATGATTTGAAAATGTGATAAGTCATATTTTAGATAACCTATATTCATTTTGGTTACTGTAAATTCCACCAGCCTTTTGAAAGATTTTCAGATCAAATTCTTTTTTCTTAAATGTTTTTATTTATTTTTGAAGGAAAGAGAGTGACAGAGCATGAGTGGGGGAGAGGTAGAGAGAGAGAGAGAGACACAGAATCCGAAGCAGGCTCCAGGCTCTGAGCTGTCAGCACAGAGCCCGATGCGGGGCTCAAACTCATGAACTGTGAGATCATGAACTGAGCCCAAGTCAGACGCTCAACCAACTGAGCCACCCAGGAGCCCCTCAAATCAAATTCTTAAAATGGGGTCACCACCCACTCACTGCCCAATCCTGCCCCTTCATTCCGCTTCTGCTAGTTTCATACTGCCCATTGTATTGTACCCTGGCACAGTGTGCCTCAATCTACCTAATTGCAGCACTGTGAAGATTTAAGTGGACATAATTTCATAACCTTTCCAGCAGCAGAAAGCATCATTTTTTAATGGAGGGCTGAATAAGCAATTTGCACTTCACAAATGAAGTGCAAAGCAAATTTTGACTGCTCACAAATCTGTATGCTAGAGAAAGCAATGCTCTGGGGGGGCTGAAATTTCTGGGTGGAAGTTTCTGAATTATTCAATCATGCTTTTCAAGTCCAAGGTATGTTTTCCAGATACGCGTTGAAATCCGACTACTAAATTCAGTATCATATGAGCTCACTCTTGTCTTGGATCTTATTAGGACTTCCTGTCAGTTCTTATAGTACTGTTGCATCTCTGAGGCTATGGATGATAGTGATGTTGCTATGTACTGGATTATTAAATCTTGACTGCGTTTCTAATATGGTGATCTTTCTGGTAAGAAAACTAAGACAAATATATTCAGAGGCACAGATAGGTAGGAATCTGGTTCCTCATTTTCTGGCATGTTAATATAGACGATGTGATCTGGGGTGAACACGGCCGTATAATCAGCATGGGAAAATCTTACCGCTCGTTCTGATCACATTGAAACGCATTTAAGTCTCCATCCACCACTAAAATATGATTCTGATATCCAGCTTACCAAGTTTATCATCTACGAGATTTCCTTACACTAAGAAGCCTGTCATTTCAAAACTCATCTCAGTATTTCCAAGTAAAAATACCTCATGTCGCTTTCTAGTATTAAACACTTGTTGTCAAACTTGTCACTCAAAATAAAGGTGTAAGCAGATGAAAAAGTGTAAATTTACTGGCATCCTTAAGCTTAGTAATCATAAAAGTGACTTTGTTATTTCTGTGTGGGAAGTTTGCCTATGTATTCAAGATATTTAAAATCGTGTTATTTCTGCTAACAGCTTAATTAGCCTACCCTGAGACACACAAGGGACTCAAACGCCAGTTTACTTAAAAATGAAGGACAAACTGTTATTGGTGAATATGTATAAAGTTCTTACATAATTACCACTGAAGTATCCTTTATTAGAAACATGCTTCCCATAACCTAAGTTCTCTAGCCGAACTATCAAGCAGAAGGCCATGACCTTTGATGCCAAGGATGCACGTGGACAAGACCAAAAGTAACCCTTTGATGCTTGTTCTTTATAAAAATCAGTGACCTCAGAAAAGAAATCAACAATGTCCACGAGATATATATTTCCTCTAACTGTATGAGGAAAAGACAGAGCCTATCTCTAACTTAATTGGTGTATGACCTCCCCTCAAGTGCATCTATTACAGATCTATAAGAAATCAGTACAAGGCACATTCCAGAAAAAAAGAAAAAAACAATTCAAACAAACCTTCGAATTAAATTCCTGCCTTTTCCTTTATTTATCCTGGTGAATTTGGTTGGGCAACTCTAAGAAAATCTGTAGAGCCTCCTTATTTATTTTGCTTCAAGCTAGACCTTGTATTCAATCTGTTACTGACACCCGTTCTGGGATCCTTCCATCCTTTGTTCTCTAAAGACAAAGATGCTTTCTCAGGAAAAGGCTATGTTAGTCCACAATTATAGAGGAAGAAAGACATGAAAAGAAAATCTGGCCACATTTCTGGCCTCCAACTAGTATCATCTTGATTTGTCTATTTCCCTCTTTTCAAATCTTGTAATGCCCTGGGATAAGTACATGGAAAACAGTACCAGCGCTTTTTTGTCAAGACTCTCTATGCTTTTTCTTCCTTCGGTCTTCTCTATTTCCTATTTGTTTTTACCTCAATTGCCTTTGTCTACTAGAATGATTTATTCTATGGTAACTTGAAGTCTTTTTTTCTGAGGCGGCTGAGGTGATGAAATAAGATGAGTGACTTAATGACCACCATAACAACATGCAAGGAGGGATTCGAAATGATGGAAAGAAAAGATACAGAAAGCTTCCTCGCTCAAAAGTTCCGAAAGGCGGCAAGGCAGTCAGGATGCTCAGCAAACAGAACATTCTCCAACCATGTGGAGGTGTAAGCTTCTTACCTTCCCCAAATGGGGATTATTAGTCTCAGGGAATAAAGATCAAATCAGACCTCAGGAAACTTTATTGCCACTTTCTAAACTGAAGCAGTTTGGCCTGTAGGCTAGGGACAGTCTCGCCTAAGCCAGAGGTATCATCATTCTTAGATTTACACCATGCACATTAGAACGAAAAAGCAGAGTAAAGGACTGTACACTCTCAGGCCTGAGCATTTCTCATGCTGAGCATACTTCAGCATCTCTGGCTAGTTCCTGTCGTTTCCTGAACTTATGGCTGCAGAAACAGAGCAAAGGTTGGTTTCTCAGCTGTCTCTGGGCGTCATCCTAATAGATTCTTAGACTAACCGTAAGGTTTTTGTTAGATTTGCTCTTCATTTTAACATACCCTGTTTTCATTATTATCTTTTGGCATTCCTTTACAAATTTATATATGAAAAAATACATATTATATGAGTTTCATTTTAATTAAAATGTTAAAGGACCTTAGATATCATCTAGAATACCATGGCACATATCACATGAAATAATGAACATAATGCATGACCATAATATACTTAACTATCATATAAGTATTATATAAATATAATTTATACTCCTATAACTTCTCATATAAATAAATAATACATATTTGTATAATTAAGTTGAGAAGTATTCTGTGATTACATCTTCTAGTAATTGGTTTAACTGGACTGTTGATAGACTACAATCCATATCTACTGAGGGACACAGTCCAGTGGTCTTCCCCCGACCACCCTGTCTCCTCAAACAGATCCAAGTTCTCTGATAAATCTTTTATGCTTAACGACATACTAGCATCATCATGAAACCACTGTAATTTTTATCCATCATGTTTAAATGGCGTTTTTTAAATGAATATAAGATTAATTTTTTGTTTTTATTGTAGAATTCTATGAATGTTAAATTCTGCGTATATTTGTCTGACTTCCACTACAATCTGGATAAAAATAATAACTCCATCACCACAAAAACTTCCCTATTATTGCCCCTCACAGTCAGGTCCTCACCTTGGCAAAGGCTAATCTGTTCATTAAAATGGTTTGTCTTTTTGAGGCTTTCAGGTAACTGGAACTATGTAAATTTTTGGATTTCGTTAAATTCACATAATACCCTTGAGATTCATCTGAGTTTGCTCCTTTTTATTGCTGAGTAACATTAAGTCGTACAGAGGTATCACAGTGTGTTTATCCGTTCACTAGTTGAAAGAAGTTTAACTTTGCAGATAACGTCAAACTTTGTTTTCTAGACTACACAGTTCGTACTTCCTGCATGAACCCATGAAGCGTTACTGTCACTTGCTAGCATTTGGTATCCTTTGAATCATTTGGAGTGGTACGACACCATAGTTTTCATTTGCATTTCCGTAATTAATAACGACCATCTTTTTATGCGCTCATTTGTCAACCATAAATCCCCTTTGGTAAAGTTTCTAGGTCATTGGTCCTTTTTAAACTTGAGTTGTTTGGCTTTTTTTAGTGTTAACTTTTGAAAGTTGTCTGTTCAGACAACCAGATAAAAGTCCATTATCAGATATGTGATTTGCAAATATTTTCTCCCAGCCCATTGAGTTGCTTTTGAACAGTCACCAAAAATCAATTGTGTCTATTTCGGGAGACTTTACTCTGTTCCATTGATCTATGTGTCTCTCTCTCGACCAATACTGTACTGTCTTGATTACTGCAGCCTCACAGTTAAGTCTTAAGATCAGGTAGTGTAATCCCTGTATCTTTATTCTTTTCTAAAATTGTTTTGGGTGTTCTAGTTCATTTGCCTTTCTGTATAAACATTAAAACCATCTTGTTTATAACTACAAAAGTTCCTGCTAAGATTTTGTGTGGAAGTGTGTTAAATACATAGATCGATGTGGTGAAAATTGTTAATTTTATTGTTATGTTATATTGGGTCTCCCAGTCCTTAAACACAACATGAGTTCTTTGGTATATTTCATCAGCTTAGTAAATTGATACCAGCTTTGGAAAGTTTATATCGAAGTATTTTTTTATTTGTTTAGGGAAGCTGTTATTAAGGGTGTTATGTAAAAAGTTGTTTCTAATTATTCTTAGTGTTAAAATACAATATATATATATATATATTTTTTACCTGTATGTGTCAACCTTGTATCTTATGGCTTTGCAAACAAACTTATTAATTATAGGAGATACCTTTATAGTAGATTCCCTGGTGTTTTCTACATGGAGAATCATGTATATGAAGAAAGGTACATTTTAATTTCTTCCTTTTTCATCTGGATACTTTTTTTTGGTGTTTTTATAATATACTGGCAAGGCTTTCTAAGACATTATTGGATAGGAGTGGTAAAAGTTACAATTCTTGCCTTGTTCCTACTTTTAGGTGGAAGGCATTCTCTCTTTGCCATATTCTTCAACTTTATCAGTTTGAGGAAATTCCCTTTAATTATTTGCTTTCTGAGAGTTTTTTTTTTTTTTAATGAATGGATAGGTAAGTTTTTGCAAATACTTTCTATTTGTTAATTAATATAATCATGTTCATTTCTTCTCTAGACTATATGGTGGACTGTTAACATATTAATCAATTTTTGAATACTGAACAAGACTTCCATATGTATGTCATTAGGTTGTAGTATATTTTTCTTTTTATATTTTGTTGGATTCAGTATAGAAGTGATTTTTTTCAGGATTTTTAATTTAGTTTCATGAATAACATTCATCTGTCATTATCTTTTCTTGGGGAATCTTCCACTGATTTTGCTATCCAGGTGGTGCTAGTTTCATTCCAAAGTTGTTGAATATATGTAGAGTCCTTTCAATATTTTGGGGGTCCATAGGAATAGCCTTTCTTAATTCTGAATTTGGTAATTCATGCCTTTTCTCTTCTTTTCCTGTCAGTCTCACTAACGTTTGGTCAATTTTACTGATCTTTTAAAAGAACTAGCTTTTGATTATATTGATTTTCTCTACGGTTTTTCTGTTTACAATTTCATTTACTTCTGTTTTCTTCATTATTCCTTCCATCTGCTTGGTTTATAGATTGTTAAGATGAAAGTTTAGGCTATTGATTTGAAACCTTTGTGCTTTTGTATGAGCATTTAATATAATAAAAGCACTTAAACTACAAATATTTCATTAGTTTCATCCCACATATATCTGTATATTCTTTTTTATTTGGTTAAAATTTTTTTCTAATTTATCTTCAAATTTTATCTTTGTACTATAGAGTATTTAAGAGTGTTAGATTTACTTTCCAAATGCCTTGCATTTTTTCTATTATATTTCTGTTATTAATTGCTAGCTTAATGCCATTTTTCTGTGTATGATTTAAACTATCTAAATAAAATTTGTCTCATTACCCACAATATAGTCTACCTTAGTAAATATTCCATATACATGTGAAAAAATTGTGTATTCTTATGTTTCAGGGTGATATTCTATACATGTCATTTAGATCCAGTGGGATATTTTAATTTAGTTGTACATACTTTCTGAATTTCTGAATCTATCTCTATTAGTAATAGAGAAGAGTTGAAATCTTCAGCTGTAACTGTGGATTGTTTAGTTCCTTGAGGTTCCTTGTTAGGTTTTTTTTTCCTGTATTTTAAAGCTCTTATGTATAATTTCCATCTTCTTACAAGTAATAATTACATTAGAATAACTTTTTTTTTATACACGGAACCTCATTTGGTCATGATTTTTCTTTTCATCCGTTTTGACAATCTCTGATTTTATTGGTCTTTTCAAATCATTTACATTTTATATGGATATACTTGCTTATAGGTCTAAGCTTTTATTATTTTTTATAACTTCTGTTTTTCAGTTTTCTTTCTCATTTTGTACCTTCTTTTTCTTTGTGTATACGTTTTTAGTTTGACCGTGTCTTATATCTCTCTATATTTTTTGTGTGTCTTTTCTTTTTTTCAGGTGGGGGGATCGCTAGGTTTTGCAGTGTACATATTTAGCTTTTTACAATCCATTTCAAATCAATATTTTACTACCTCAGGTGGAAATAGAAACTTGGCACTGTATCAGTCTTTTACCTGCCTTATTTTGTTATGGTTCTCTTAGGTTTTGCATTTCCCATGCAAGGCAGTGTTCTCTAAATTTCTCATATGCCTAGTAATTTTCAACATTATCCTGGATGTTGTGGGTATCATGCTATGAGCCCCTTGGCTTTATTCAAATTCTATGGATGTTTTTATTTTAGCAGTAACTGAGAGATAAAGCTTCTGGCCCCAAATCTGACCTACCTTCTACATACAGATTCTAATGCCAATTCACTTATTAATGCTTTTTCTGTGCGATTTAAATCTTTCCTGTATGTAACTCATCCACTGGCAATTTTGAGAATTAAGTGATCATCTGTCTTTCTGTTCAGCTCTCAAAGTATGCTGTTTAACATCAGATCCATGCATACTCAAATCAAAGGTGAACACAGGTATTTACAAGCAACGTTATGGGTCAGTTTTCTAAGCTTCTCTCTTTTTATGCTTTCTTTGGGTTCAGATTTTCTTAGGGCCCTCCTATTCATTTCTCTAGTTAGAAAGCTAGAGCTTTAACTTCTTTGCTGAACGCTTAACATTACTGCAACCACATCTGGGGCCAATGGCAAGATGACAGAGACAGAAAAAAAGCAATGGAGGTTTTCACCCCATGTTTTTGGGACCATAGCTTCTCTGATTGAAGAAGTTTCCCCTTCTTAGGTGATGACAGGACCATGCTGTAGCTGTCAAAGGCCCCAAGACTTGACCTTTACTGGCCACCTGCTTCTACCCACCAACCTCAGTCGTACATTTTTCCTTACACTCTTCATTCCTTTACACTCAGTTTTCCTTTACAGTCTTCTTATTTCCTAACTTAGGCAAATGAAACTTGAACTCTCAGGTGATGTCCATTGCCCTGACAAGGCCTCCCGTTGGCTCAGGCCACCTAGACCAGTTTGAGCTAAACCTCCGTGTCAAGCCTACACAGATGGACCATGCAGTGACCTCTAGAATGGCC